>NC_138293.1:18365000-18602500 GCF_965601325.2 Salmo salar | reverse complement strand
GAGAGTTTTAATTGTATATGAAGCAAATAATCTACTAAGAAAACTAGCCTCACCGATTGTATGTTTTAAAATGTTATTTCTGTTAATATTGCATTGTTTTTCATTATTTAAAATGGTCAGTTTTAATGTCAAGTTTTGATGTTGAATTAAATGTTTGTTTAGTGCTGTTTCTTGAAACACTGAAGTGCATTTTTCTTTCATGAAGCCAGTAACTGTAAATGACATTAAGCATAGATAGTCCAAATATGTCAATTGCAGTACATACATGTACGCAAAAACATTTTTTTGTCTCTTATAGTATAAACCCTCAGCGGCTGCCTCAATTTGGAAGGTACTGCACTGTAGTTACTTTACACTGTACTTAATTTAGCTTTGTTTATTTTGTAAAAGGGGATCGAGGACGTGGTACTTTTTGTTAACATAGGATATTTAAAATGCCATTGCTATGAGCTGAACTAGAAATAAATATTTCAAGACCCTTGGTCTTCTGTTCTGCAGACTGTTATTCTCTCTGTTAGATATCAGAGTATAGTTTGTGCATCCCAATACCTCTTAAGTGGCTTCCTATCTCCTTTCATTCATCCACTGATTCCACACCGATCTTGAAACAATTTGACAGGTGAAGCAAATGCCCCAGAAAGCTTTTGCCATGTGCTCTTATTCTGCCTTTTCAGATGCATGTTAGCCCAACACGGTACAAGAAAAATATAGGGGAACTAGGAATAGGTTACAGTGGCATTTAAATCCATTCAGATGAAGAAGAGGCAGTCCATTTGGTTTATTATTGAGCTGCACCCATTACTTGGACCTGCTCCAGGGCATGTCTCGGAGGTCTCAGGCACCATGTTGCCATTGTGACTGGTGTCACCCCTCTGCCAGGGTATTCCCATGGTTTACTGGGTCATAAACTGATAAGCAGGCATTAAGCTACAATCAATCACTATATGAAAAGGCTTTCCTCTTGTTACATCAGTTTCAAGCATGATTTAAGTAAGATCATTTTAAGGCAAATGTAAAACAAAGATGACATTAGATGGCGCTGTAAGTCAAATTTCCTTCTCAGGGATAGTGTTAGATTAAAGACAAATGAGAATTGACTCATATCAATCCATTTAATTGTAAAAAAAAATTAAAAGTACCACAATGCACCACAGTGATCACATCCAAAAGTAGCAAATCCATGTTCCAACAGCACACAATATGGACAAGTCCTATTCAACATGAACTATACATCAACATATTAGACATACAAAAATAAATATTTAACAAAAAAAACATTGATTGAAATAAATAAGTTGCCAAGTAATTAAATGTTTTTTCTACATAGTGACAAAAATATGTATTTCTCAAGGATTCATCTAATTTACTTGTTCAACATAAGTATTAAACAAATAAGTAGTGTAAAAGAATGATCTACCCATTTAAAAGAACCAGCTAATAATGAGACTTACAAAGGGAACGTGAACACAGACCTTATGCATTTCCAGTGTTAAGACACATTTGTGCTAAATTATTGGGAGCACAGCTCCCTCTGAAACGGTTGATTTAGTGAAGTACCATTATTTATAAGACACACATACTCTATACATACACAAAGCTTTACACCGGACTCAACTGCAGGTTCTCCTTGTCCACATTTTTCTTTTTGCAGCAGAAGCGTTTGCAGCACACCACGGTTAGAGTGATGAGAATGATGAGCATAGCCAGCATGATGCCCATGGCACCTGCGATCACACCAAAGGGGAATTCTGAGAGAAGGAAAGAATACTTCATTTCATTTATGATAATTTAATTGAAGTTCTTGAAGTTGCTACATATTGTTGTCTATAGTAAAAAGGCTATTGCCCAAATGACAGTTTATCTTTATAGACTAGATTTGTTGTAGTTACTCCATCCACTACACATTTAATTGAGTACACTGAATTTCCCCTTACTTCAATTCCTTCCACCCCATCTCAACTTCAACATACCAGCTGCTTTGCATTGTGGGGTCACTTACCCTCAAAGATGGTCTTGCTCTCTCTGGGTGAGCACTTCGGCTTGCTCCAATCTCCCAGTCTCTTCTCCGCAGAGCGAGAGGGGATATAGGCTGCCACCATGAAGCAGTAGCTCTCTCCTTTATCCAGGTTGGTCAGCTCTACATCTCTCAGGTCTGACATTGTCTCTTTCTGTGGACAGAGGTTTAGAGTTAGATACAATATTATCTCAAGTCGCACACTGTGTCATTGGTGGGAATCAACAGGTATAGTCTCATAAGCGATGCATTTACAATCTATTGACTGTGACTGTTCAACTCACCCTTCCTGTGCTCCCGGCTTTGTTGTATACGACGCTGTACTTCAGGTCCTTCTTAAAGATGTCTCTGATAGTCAACAGCTGGTCATCTTTGTAGAGGGGAGTGAGAGGGTCCTGTATGTGGAGTGTCATCTTGGTCTTGTCTTCGCTCTGCTTGATGTTGAAACTGGGTGCTCCTATTTGAGCTAAAAGGAGAACCAGACAAGTTAGACACCACAGACATAATTTATTTTGACAATTTCCAGTGAAATCAACATTTTAATATTATAAATTAATGCTATAACTTCATTATTTTACAATGCAATAACAAGGTGCTTAATGTCCCAGGTTGTTACTGTGTGAGTGTAAATACAATAATAATGTATTTATTACTGTAATAATAATGTAGCTAATAACACTCACTGTCTTTGTAGGGGCAGAACCTCTCGGCCCGGGTGTAGGGGAACTCTACAAGGTCAGAGTTCACACCAGGTAGGGGTTCTGATAGGACGTCGGCAGAGTAGGTGTCCTCCAGGTTCCGCAGCTCGTTGGTGAGGTCACACTCTGTCCCCGAGCTCTGAATGCAGTAGGGGTTCCTCTGTCTGTCCTTGCCGACCCTGAACACGCACAACACAGCACTCCCACATCAGACAGTGTTTGAACTGTGATTTGCTGTCATACACTTCAAATGAATGTGAAGTTGCAGTGTGTGTAGTTATGTGTTAGGTACAGTTTGTACACTCAGATTTAAGTTCATTCTGCTGACATGAAGGAAGGTATTCATCAATAAAAGTGGTCAATTTGTGCTTGTACGGACAGGGCGTTTTTTTTCTTCAACAATGATGTAATGATGAACAGAACAGTGCAGACTGAGACTGCAGAGACATGATGTAGGCTACTTACTTAGAAAATTCTACGGTGTATGTGTAGTTGGTAGGTTCAGGGCCCCATGTTAGAATAGTCTTGAAGTTATTGGACACCCATTTAACATTCTGCGCCTCAGGGAAATAATCCTCACCTGTTAACCCAGGAAAAACAAGGCATGATTAGTTATTTAGTTTAGTAAAATATATTTGCACCAAAGAAAACAAGTGATAGACAACAAAACAGATAAAAACAAACCAACAAAAATAAAACAGTGAGCAGGTGTGGTTAGAAGAACAAGGGCTTATATGAAAACCACACCACAACAAAATACAAAACATAAGTACAAAAAAAAGGTTTGTTAAAACAGATAACAAAACCGACTAATTATAAATGTATAAATTAATTGATCAGTAATCACACAAAAAAAAGTGTTTTGTTGAAATGTGTGTGTGCATGTCAGTGTGTGAGAGTTAGGTTATATGGAGGAGATTACTGAGTAGTTTGGTTCACCAGTCTTCCCTTTAAGTTATTTAGGGATGTTGATGTTTTGTAAATGTGAAGATAAGATGTCCAGAGTATTTTACCTCTGTATCTGTACAACTCAGATAGTGTAACCTATCTCGCATATTTCCCACAGAGCGTCAGGGCTAAGTAATTGTGTATATTACAATGTGTAGTGCAAAAACTGTGCCAATGGAAAAAACAGAAATGTTTATGTAGAATCAGCTGAGACTGTTAATTTCTGCCTATTTAGGCAGCCTTGGGTAAAACAAAATTGGCTAAATGTTTTTGAGATGAAACTCATAAAAAGCCATAAGTAAAACGTACCAGATGCTCCAATCGTGAATAGTACCGATAAAATGGAAACTCCAAAGTGAACGGAAGTCCTTACATCCATCATAATCCAAAATGTTACTATCGAAAACGAATAATGAACGCTGATTGTCCTCCCTTGAGCCAGTGTTCGTCTAAAAATAACACTTCAAAGTTCGCCAGATAACTGCTCACAGTGCTGCTGGTGCCTCGTTTTTATAGTCTACCACATTTAAGTTTCAAGCGGTCGAAATTTTTGTTACGACTCATTCAACAATAGCTCCACCTCCCTTACAACTCTCCTCGATCATGGGCTTTTGTCCAGTGGTTCATATACATCATTGGTTTGTCACTGGCTGAGCACGCTGCCCATACAATCTGTCAAGGCATTTACTGTCCGTACATGGTCATCCGGATAGTAAAACTTGACCTGTAGCTTGTCATATATCGTAGCAGCGACATGAATGGAGAGACATGGACATTTTACAGATTTGAGTCAACGTATAATTGTTTGTGTTATTAGTTTAGTTTAAGCAGACTGTTTGTCTATTGTCGTGACTTAGACGAAGATCAGATCAAAATGTAAGACCAATTTATACAGAAATCCAGGTAATTTCAAAGGGTTCACATACGTTTTCTTGCCACTGTATAACCACAATATCACAACAATCCTACACTTCAGACAGGCCTAGCTGACTCACAGCTTGTTCTCCTAATGGATACAGATTCAGTCATCAGAGAACTCTGTGTTTCAGTCACTGCTTTGGAATTTCAGGGCTTAGACTACTGTATGTTAATCTGTTTACAAGCGTATCTGGTTTCCCAAAACATTTCAGAACCAACAAATTGCTTTCGGTTCACTGTATGGTCAGAAATCGAATCTATCCCCCTTCGTCATAATGTTTCTTATCACAATTTATCACAAACCATTTTGCAAGTACTTAAAAAAACAGTATTTATATAATCATGTATAATAGTTATTTATAGTTATAACAAAATTTACTATTACATTGAAACTCATCATTCTAGTTATTTAAAGAACACAGTTTCAAAAGAGGACTATCAAAAATCTTACATTGACTCAAATTTGTAAAATGTCCATGTCTCTCCATTCATGTCGCTGCTACGATATATGACAAGCTACAGGTCAAGTTTTACTATCCGGATGACCATGTACGGACAGTAAATGCCTTGACAGATTGTATGGGCAGCGTGCTCAGCCAGCCGTTGTGCAGGTCTGATCCGCAACTACAGAAAATGTTTCGTTGAGGTTATTGCTGCCAAAGGAGGGTCAACCAGTTATTAAATACAAGGGTTCACATACTTTTTCCATCATTGTTTACACAGTGTGCTCAATAAACACATGAACATGTATAATTGTTTGTGTGTTATTACAGTTTTTTACAATCACTTTGGCACTAATTTCAGAACCTTGTGGTCATTTTTCAAAACTCTAGACACAAAACTCAAAACGGTCATCACTTGTAACACAGGCTGTCCAATGTTCAAAACATTGCATTGTGCATTCATATCTTTAAAGAAACCTTGCACTTGCAGAATCATTGGTTCAAATAACTCATTTATCACGAAATACCATAGGAACATTCATTTAGATCACCCACACACAAGATACCGATAGTTTCACTGTGTAGTTGTTCGTACAATCATTAAATATTGTAGTACAAAATATGTGATATATGTTTCATTATGCTACTACACGTAAATACATTAATGTAAAAGGACTAGTAGAGAGAATACTACAGACACAGTGGAATAATTGAACAAAATATGAAATTTATTGATGAAATGCAATAAAATCACAACATAGGTTTCCTTGAATCAAAGCAGAAATAATTAGCTACAAAAAAGAAAAAAACTACAGTAAAACGTCAACTGCAGTGTTTCTCACCTGGCTTACTGTAAAAAGGAAAACAAAGGATTGATTACTGTACTTCTATATTTCCATCAAACCTGTCTTGTGGATTTGGCCATAGGTTCTCATCCACATCACAATGGATGTTTTCATTAGTCAAACATCTTGGGAAGACTCTTCGGGCAGGGCGAATCCAAGCCTGTTACTGGTCTGCCGTGACGTCATTGCATGCGTCATCCATGGCCTGGAGAAGGGCGGCTTGTTCGTGAGGGTGCCTACAATATACCTTCCACCTCCATGTGGATAAAAATTCCTCAATTGGGTTAAGGAAAGGAGAGTATGGGGGTAAGTACAGGGTGGTAAATTGTGGTTGGGCCTGAAACCATGCTTGCACCATTTGAGCATGGTGGAACCTGACATTATCCCACACAATGACATAGGTCATGCCATCTGCTCTACAGACCTAATTTAGCTCATCAAGGAAGGTTACATTCGAACAGCAAATCATGTGGCTGCCTGCAACTCAATATATAGAGTATATAGAGTAGAGAGCTTTAGATGTTGTTCCACCAAACATTAGAACAGGCAAGATGAGTAATCTAAGCAACTTTGACCGTGGTATGATTGTTGATGCTCCACCTGGTGATTCCAGCACCTCAGAAACAGCTGCCTTCCTGGGATTTTTACACACTACAGTCTTGTGGAGGCAAAAGGGGGCCCACCCAGTACTAGATAGGTGTACCTAATAAAGTGGCCGGTGAGTGTACAGTAATGTCAAATCTGAAAACACGGTCTGGAAAAGTGGTACATGGGACCATAGAAACACTGTCTGATAAAGAATGATGATTACATCCATAGATAATGTAGTCCAATTGGTTCATGGTCCACGAAAATTGGTGTCATTGGATCTCGTTATCCTGAAACCTTCATGATCTAAACATGGAATATTGTTCGTCAGTTTCCATAAAACTATGCATTAAGAGTAATGCAACAGCTACTTATCATTTTGAGCAGTTGTATCAATTGATAGTTAGATCATTGTAATGAAATGAATAGACAGTCATTTCAGATGTAATGTGTGAATTGCATTTTGAAATGATAATACTTTGATGTTATGTTGTGTCATTTTGAACAGGTGATTTTAGTTCAATGAACAAATGATCTTAGCTTTATGTGTATTGTATCCAAGCAATTGGAAACAGTGTTAAGAGTTTTGTAAAATGACATCAAGGTTCCGAAATTAGTGCCAAAGTGATTGTAAAAAACTTTAGTTTAAGCAGACTGTGTTTGTCTATTGTTGTGATTTAGATGAATATCAGATCAAATATTATGACAAATTTATGCAGAAAACCAGGTAATTCCAAAGGGTTCACATACTTTTTCTTACATGAAACAGTGACATAATGAGCATTTCTAAGAACTGTCCACGAAGGCAAGAATAGGACTCCAGTCCAGACCTATTTCAGCAATATTTTTGAAGTACTGTACACCTATATGAATTCAGAATGTTACAAATAAATGAAATCTCCAAGTTACCCAACCTGTGATATATTTAGTTGTACATTGCCAAATGCGGGTGATTTAGTGCATGACAGGGTGAGCGGATAGATTCAGCATGGTGAATTAGTATTAATTGAAAAGACAGCGTGAGATATGGGTGTACATGCATCGCCACACAATTTACAGACCATTTATATATTCTAGCATTGATTTGATTGTTATGGCTATTCTTTACAAATATATGCCAAACCACAGCAATACGTTTTGGTATCTTTGGATGTATGTTTGAATTTGGGATTTGGAAAATATCCAATCGGATCAATCTCTCAAGTCATATTCAGAGAATGAATGGTGGTTGTCTTTACACATAGCCTAATGTACTTCTGGTTAAAATGTATAACATATTCAGAGAATGAATGGTGGGTGCCTTTACACATAGCCTAATGTACTTCTGGTTAAAATGTATAATGATCCTTCAAAACTGCAATGCACGCTCTGTTGCATTGAGGAAAAGTATCGTCTCCTCTGCCATCACTGTTATTTCATGAATATGCTGAATATGACATTACATCATATATTATAATTTGTGGTATAATTGATAATACAGTATCATCCTACACCAGGGATGGGCAACTTTGATGGGGGTGGGGGCCACAAAAAAACGGAACTCATGATGGTCTGTAGTGGCTTGTGGGTCTACGTACCCACAAAATAAAGTAGTCCGTCAGAAGTTTCCATTTCTTTTTCCCATTCATAAATCATTTCCCAGGTAGCCCCTCTCTCCCAAATGAAATATGACTTCATAATCTGTTGTGGGAAAATCCAAATTAATTTCAAGAAAACACTCATAGACATCTTATTTACAATCCTTTTCAATGAAAACACTTCTTGTGTTAGTCAAGGTGTCATAAAACATTAATAGCACTTTAACAATGATAATTGGCTACAACGCATCACTACTCTAAAATCAACTCATATGATTTCCCATTCTCATCTCCAAGAACATGTTACTCATGGAGGATAGTCCGGGAGTCTGGTGGGCAGGGAACAAACATGAGACTCCAGCTGGAGACCTCTGGACCTTCGGGATTAGCTGTCATTTTCCAACCCTCCGCCATTTGCTGAAAGCGGTTTCCAGTTGAATATGTAAATGGACATAAAAGAGCACTGTTGAATTTTACTGTTGAATTTTACTGGATAGCCCCAGTGTGGGCCCATGTGATAGTTCACAGGGGAATTAAAGGATAATAAATAAAGGATTTGATTTAGGCTTAGCTTAAATAAGAATTTCTTCTTAACTGACTTGCCTAGTTAAATAAAGGTTACGTAAAAAAAAAAGAGCCGTTTTAAGACTGTTTGTTAGGACCGATGCTGGAGATGAGAAGCAGGTACAGGGAGTCAACATTTATTCAGGAACAGACAGGTAACAAAACAGGTACAGCGCCAGCACACGGGTAAACAATGACAAATGACAATGAATGCTGAAGCCTGGAACAGAGCGGGGAACCAGACAGATATAGGGGAGGCAATGACAGAGGTGATTGAGTCCAGGTGAGTCCAATAATCGCTGATGCACGTGACGGGGGTAAAGCAGGTGTGCGTACTAATGTGGCAGGGGTGCGTAATGCTGGGGAACCTGGCGCCTTCGAGCGCCAGAGAGGGGGAGTGGGAACGGGTGTGACACTGTTCTTTGCAGGCATGCTACCCAGCATTACCCCGTTTGAGAAAACAACTTGATCATTACTAAGCAGTGGAAATTGTGCCAAATGACTTGTACTCCACCACACCCCCTCTCCTCCTTCTGGCTGGCCTGGACTGCTGAGTAACACATCTCATTATGGGAATGAATTAGTGGTCATGTTGGGATAAAACATGCATCACTCCCAAATGTGTTGAAGACGGAGTATGCGAAAATATGCAAAACTGAGCATTGCCCATTATAAGCCATGACAATTAATAGTTATAATCAGAATCTGCAGAACAGTGGTCAGTGAATAAACCCTTATAGTTAAACAAAGAACTGCAATGCAATGCAACTATAATACAACCATGGTCAATGATACAATAAAAGTTTTATATTGTGGATCTCTGGTGTATGGCTCTGTCAATCTCTTCCATCTTGAAAGGGTTTGTGTCTGGTAGCCTAAGACTTCCTTAACAGCAACCTGTGTGGAGTAGTCATTTCCTGCAGTCAAATGACCTAGTGGCCTCGTGAGTGGGATGTTATAAATATTTTTCATAATTTCATAATTAATAAACTTAAAAAATATATATATATGTTATCCGGTGTTTCTATGTCAAACAGTTTTGTTGTATTTCAATCTTCTGTGATGTATATACGGTGTAATATTGGGATGCAAACTCATAATTGAGTTTATATCTGACATGGTCTTCTCTTTGTAAAGCCCATAACCATGTGTGTGAGGTGTAAACATTTGTTTAAAAGTAGAATTTGTTTAAGACTACCAAGAAACACTCTGTGTGACGCTGATTTAACACACTGCAGTAAAACGTTAGATATTAGTTCCTGGTGTCTATCCGATGTGGATAATTCAATAGTGGTGTAATGTGTCATCTAGGCAGTTCCTCATCTGTCAGTCCTGGGTGTTGAAGTGAGGAGAGGACTGTGGGAACGTGGCGGTTAGTGGTTAGTCATAAGACTGTTAAATAGTTCATTAAATAATTACCCAGACTATCTGCATTGACCCCATCTTGCAATGACGCTACGGACACTGACAAGACTATATATACACTATATATACACTCACACACAACAATGACACTCTCACACAAACCTACACACATTCACTACACTACACTACACTACACTACACACACACACACACACACACACACACACACACACACACACACACACACACACACACACACACACACACACACACACACACACACACACACACACACACACACACACACACACACACACACACACACACACACACACACACACACACATACACACACACACCGTATATAGACGTGTGTTTAAAGGCCCTCCCTGACTATATATGGTCCCACAGTTGACAGTGCATGTCAGAGCAAAAACCAAGCCATGAGGTCGAAGAAATAGAGCTCTGAGACTGGATTGTGTCGAGGCAAAGGTGTACGGAAGAGTACCAAAGCATTTCTGCAGCATTGAAAGTCCCCAAGAACACAGTGGCCTCCATTGTTCTTAAATGGAAGAAGTTTGGATCCACCAAGACTCTTCCAAGAGCTGGCCGCCTGGACAAACTGAGCAATCGGGGAAGAAGGGCCTTGGTCAGGGATGTGACCAAGAACACAATGGTTATTCTGACAGAGCTCTAGAGTTCCTCTGTGGAGATGGGAGAACCTTATAGAAAGACAGCCATCTCTGCAGCACTCCACCAATCAGGCCTTTATGTTAGAGGCTAGACGGAAGCCACTCCTCAGTAAAAGGCACTCCTCAGTAAAAGGCACATGACAACTTGCTTGGTGTTTGCCTAAAGGCATCTAAAGACTCTCAGGCCATGAGAAACAAGATTATTTTACTGATGAAACCAAAATTGAAGTCTTTGGACTGAATGCCTAGCATCACATCTGGAGGAAATCAGGCACCATCCCTACGGTGAAGCATGGTGGTGGCAGCAACATGCTGTGGGGAAGTTTTTCAGCGGCAGGACTAGGAGACTTGTCATGATCGAGGCAAAGATGAACGGAGCAAAGTACAGAGAGATCCTTGATGAAAACCTGCTCCAGAGCGGTCAGGACCTCAGACTGGGGGCGAAGGTTCAGCTTCCAACAGGACAAAGACCCTAAGCACACAGCCAAGACAACGCAGGAGTGGCTTTGGGACAAGTCTCTGAATGTCCTTTAGTGGCCCAGCCAGACCCTGACTTGAAGCCAATCGAACATCTCTGGAGAGACCTAAAAATAGCTGTGCAGCAACGCTCCCAATCCAACCTGACAGAGCTTGAGAGGATCTGCAGAGAAGAACGGGATAAACTCCCCAAGTACAGGTGTGCAAAGCTTGTAGCGTCATACCCAAGAAGACTTGATACTGCAAAAGGTGCTTCAACAAAAGTACTGAGTAAAGAGTCAGAATACATATGTACAGTTGAAGTCGGAAGTTTACATACACCTTAGCCAAATACATTTAAACTCAGTTTTCACAATTCCTGGCATTTCATCCTAGGAATAATTCCCTGTCTTAGGTCAGTTAGGATCACCACTTTATTTTAAGAATGTGAAATGTCAGAATAATAGTAGAGAGAATGATTTATTTCAGCTTTTCTTTCTTTCATCACATTCCCAGTGTCAGAAGTTTACATAAACTCAATTAGTATTTGGTAGCATTGCCTTTAAATTGTTTAACTTGGGTCAAACGAGTCAGGTTTGTAGGCCTCCTGGCTCACACACGCTTTTTCAGTTCTGCCCACAAATTTTCTATGGGATTGAGGTCAGGGCTTTGTGATGGCCACTCCAATACCTTGACTTTGTTGTCCTTACGCCATTTTGCCACAACTTTGGAAGTATGCTTGGGGTCATTGTCCATTTGGAAGACCCATTTGCGACCAACCTTTAACTTTCTGACTGATGTCTTGAGATGTTGCTTCAATATATCCACGTAATTTTCCTGCCTCATAATGCCATCTATTTTGTGAAGTTCACCAGTCCCTCCTACAGCAAAGCACCCCCACAACATGATGCTGCCACCCCCGTGCTTCACGGTTTTGATGGTGTTCTTTGGCTTGCAAGCCTCCCCCTTTTTCCTCCAAACATAACGATGGTCATTATGGCCAAACAGTTCTATTTTTGTTTCATCAGACCAGTGGACATTTCTCCCAAAAGTACGATCTTTGTCACCATGTGCAGTTGCAAACCGTAGTCTGGCTTTTTTATGGCGGTTTTGGAGCAGTGGCTTCTTCCTTGCTGAGCAGCGTTTCAGGTTATGTCAATATAGGACTCGTTTTACTGTGGATATAGATACTTTTGTACTTGTTTCCTCCAGCATCTTCACAAGGTCTTTTGCCGTTGTTCTGGGATTGATTTGCACTTTTCGTACCAAAGTACATTCATCTCTAGGAGACAGAACGCGTCTCCTGCCTGAGCAGTATGACGGCTGTGTGGTCCCATGGAGTTTATACTTGCGTACTATTGTTTGTACAGATGAACGTGGTACCTTCAGTCGTTTGGAAATTGCTCCCAAGGATGATCCAGACTTGTGGAGGTCTACAATTTTTTGGGATGATTTCTTTTGATTTTCCCATGATGTCAAGCAAAGAGGCACTGCACAAAGTAGATGTCCTAACCGACTTGCCAAAACTATAGTTTGTTAACACGAAATTTGTGGAGTGGTTGAAAAACGAGTTAATGACTCCAACCTAAGTGTATGTAAACTTCCGACTTCAACTGTAAATGTTATATTTCCTTTTTGGTTTTAATTAATTAGCCAACATTTCTAAAAACCTGTTTTTGCTTTGCCATTGTGGGATATTGTGTGTAGATTGATGAGGGAAAACACATTTTAAATCCATTTTAGAATAAGGCTGTAACATAACAAAATGTGGAAAAAGTCAATGGGTCTGAATACTTTCCGAAGGCACTGTACATATCTACCTCAAATATCTCGTACCCCTACACATTGATGGTACTGGTACTCCCTTTATATAGCTTCATTCTTGTACATTTTATTCATTTTGTGTTACTATTTTTATTTTTCATATTTTTTTTTAACTCTATTTGATTTGATGTTGAAATTTGGTCCAGCTAAAACTTTGTCATTTTAATGCCCGTGTGGATAATGTATAATAAATAAAAGTTACATTTTCTCAATATCCTGTGTGTTGACTAGAATCCACCCAGGAAGTAATTTACCCTAGAAAGCAGTGACTTAGATGTCATGGGATGTAAATTACATAGCATGCGGTTGAGGTACATTTCTAAGATGCTGCAATCAAAGGTTTGTCACTGGCACAATCTTATGCCTTTTAGTGCAATTCTCATGTCATGACTGTCCTTTCTTTAAGCAATCAGGTAGATTTCCATTGTAGTGTTACATGAAAGGTAGTATACCCCTTCATGCTTAGTCACAGCTGGAACAAAAAAATACCTAAATTAAGAGCAAAGAGTTACACAAACAAGCCTCAGAAGGCATGACAAGGTGACAAATGTTCCATTACTAATATTAGTTGATATTGAGGTATTCTATGTGTGTATTCATTTCTTTCCATACACTGCGACAATGACCATTCAAGATTTCCCTTTTTTATCCCTTTTAATGTCATGCTAGAAAGACTGACAGACAGACAAGCAGGCAGGCAGACAAGCAGGCAGATAGGCAGGCAGACAGAAAGACTGACAGACAGAGAGACAAGCAGGCAGACAGGCAGACAGACAGACAGGCAGACAGACAGGAAGTGATGATCAGGGAAGGTGGGAACACCTGCCAAATCCACAACAGTGCCTACATGCCATATAGAAACTAAACTAAAACCACATGAAAGATAAACTCTGGACAGTACATACATTAAACAAATGTTTTCTCAATGGCATTCAATTATTCATTAATAATAAATATGTAAGTTCATACTAATGTAACAGATGATAATTGTACACAATCAGTGATCACTCGATTATAGCATTATTATTTTAAGCACAGAATCTTTCCAAAAGCCACAATCTTCTTGTTTTCACACCATTTACCTAACTTGTCTCTGTAGTCGAACATATAAATATCTGATCTATATTCTCCCTCAAATCCCATGATTTATTTTCACAGCTGACCTATAAGCCTCTGGGGTTTAGAATTCCATGGGTGGCATGAGTCCAACCGCCTGTCGCCTGCTTCATTAAACTCTCCATCTTTCTCACATTTCACAATAACTTCAGTCTTTGTTTGTATAGGCCCACCCATTCCCTCTCAGTCTCACCGCTTCCCATCATTTTGTGTTCAATGCACTTAAGTTGTTGTTGTTGACTGTTGAGTCTACACACACTAACCACACAGATTGATCTTTTGAACATTGACCGGCTCATTTTCTTAAAGAGCCATTGAACACGCAGACTGGCACATATATTTTTCGGTTGGCTCACTTGAAAAATGAGATTTCAGTCTCAGAGGTGGGTTTCCTGACTATTGGTTAATGATGTTTGTCACCCATGAGATACTGTAGACCGCAGAAGCCTATTTCACTTCCTCAAAATCTCCAGAATGAATCTAAGATAACTCAAGAAAACTAGTTAAATGTTAATGTTTTTGCCAAGGACTTTTTAGCTACGCAATTTAACATCTAACTAAGATGTTTGGTGCGGTATTTCTCAAGTTTTAAAATGCGCAACGTTTTGTTTTTTCTTAACCAAAATAATCCTATTTACACGTTGCAGTCAATTTTGACACTAAAATGACTGTTTCTGACTCATATCGATGCCACATAGGCCGTTTTCAAAGAGATTAGTTGCTTTTCAAAGGCAGTCGCTCTTTAAGAGTATTGTTGGTTATTCTGGTTAGCTGACTAACTCCCCAGGTCTGCTGTGGCCTACTACTATGACAAACCTAACCCCGACCCTAACTTGCTCTGTACTGTACTACAGTAGTTTCATGGCACCTAGCTGTGGTGCACAGTTATTCCTCAGACTCACAGACAGACGTGAGGGTCCATGGCACCTCCACACATGGGTTCAGTCAAGCTGGATGACAGATGAACAATATAATTGTAAAAGTGAGATGACAGATGAACAATGGAGCCGTCCTTGTCCACTGTGATCACTATATCTGAGCTGTATAGTAACGGTGGTGGATGTGTAAAGGATGTCACGCTGCTTGCTTAGCGTGTACCACTTCGTCCCGATTTGGCCCATATCTGGTGATTTTGCCAACGGACTGGTGATAGAGACCTCCTTATCCCGTGAGATGTATATGGTACATTTTTTGTCCATATGTTGCAGAATTGTAATATAAACTCTAAACTGGTAAAACACACAGTACACATAAGGTTAATAAGCTCTTGGGCTAAATTCAAGCAGTGGAACAGTGTGCCTCAAAGAATCTAAATATTTGACCATTTGACCATCTGTGTAACAGACAAAAATGTTTGTATTTGTTTGACTTTCAAGTAAACAACAGAGGGAGGGATGTTTGATTTGTCCTGAGTGCTGCTGTGGTGAAGTGGATGTTCCATCTATAAATCACTGGAAGCCTGCTATTAATTACCACACCACAGAGCCTTGCCTAGTCATCCTACAGATGTAGGATCTTAATTTGATCACCTTGTTGCAGGAGAACTTTCCTGCAATGCAGGAAATGTAAAACTTGTAGTGTCGGCCTATTTGAGGTTTAAAAAGGCTTCTGAAGTTTGTAATTTGTCACGACTTCCGCCGAAGTCGGCCCCTCTCCTTGTTCGGGCGGCGTTCGGCGGGCGACGTCACCGGCTTACTAGTCACCACCGATCCATGTTTCCCTGTTCGTTTTGTCTTGTCTTGATTATACACACCTGTTTTCAATTCCCTTATTATGTTCCTTATTTAACCCTCTGGCTTCCCTTTCTGTTTTGTCAGTGGTTGTTGGTATTTCTCCTCACCCTGTTGTTTTGCTGTTGGAGATTTTTGATTGTGTTTTTGAGTAAACAAGACTGTTTTGCACTCAAACCTGTGTCCTGCGCCTGACTCCGCTACGTCTCCAAACCAAAAGCGTTACATCATTTCCACTTTGACATTTCAGACTTGATTTTCTCTTGCTAAATGTGTTTCAACCACAACACAAATGTCCATTAATTACAATCCACATAATAATTCACATTTCCTGTTGCTGCAGGATTATTTTCCTGCTGTAGCAAACTGGCTCAAATTAAGATCCTACATCTGTAACAAGTACACTCTAAATGGGTAAATCTTTCCCTTAAGACCTGGAGCTCCTTTTATGGACATAGACCTTTTATGGAATTCTCCATTTGCAATTCTCAACATTCTCAACATTCAAAGGAGGGCAATGGATGCTGGTTTTCTTTCATTCAGACTAATGACCAACCAGGCTTATAATAAAGTTCTGGGCCCATATTCACAAAGAATAGGATCAGCAGGGAAGGCTCTAGCCTAAGCGAGCACTTTTAGGGTAATCTGCCGACTGAAATTGGGATCAGGATAGGTTTTGGCAGCATTTGTATACATCACTAAAAACAACAGCAAACTTGATTCAGTTTTTTCAAACTATAAGATAATTTGTAATCTATAAGGACACATGGTTGCTGTATATCCTCCATTGTTTGCATGTTCTTGTTGAGCCATATGCAAAGCTTCAGTGAAATCTAGGAAATGTACTTTCACGTAACTTGTTGAAGTCTGTTGAAATCAAACGACAGGAAGTGACTAGTGTAATTTGGGTGTAATAGGCTGTGAAACTGAGCAGAGTTCTCTGTGCTATCTTTACCAGAGGACACTCATAATTACACCTGTCAACAGGACCCTCTAGTCTAGCCTAACTCTTGGGGATACTGTATATGGAGATTTTAGCTGGATGGAATAAAGCCCCAGACTGTTTGGGATAATTCTCAACTGATTGGCTCATTTAGATGCTTGCCAGATACATGGTACACAAACACAATATCCTTTTCACTGAAATACTCCACTACTCCAACAGTGCAGCCATGCAGCTGTTGAATTAATGGTTCTGGCCCCCACTATCCGATAAAGTGACCACAAATCCTAGTCAGACTATGACTCTTCATTTCACACTTGTCTAATCCAATATGTATTTTTTAGCTACAGTTCTTGATAGATTGCACTACACATTCCTGTTCACTCCCTCTGTCCTGGTGCAAATAGAGTTTATTTTCCACAGCGCTGACCTCTTGCCAAGAGGACTAGACACCTTATTCACACAGGGGGAGAACGTTATTGGTCAAGTGTACATTTTTCTCAAATTTTTGTTCCTTCTTTATTGTAGTGTAATATAGTTCACTTGCAGGTTCATGTTTAGAGAGCCCATTCCAACGTTTTTTTATTCACTTCTAATTTACACTAAGAAGTAGGCTTCATGTGTTTGATCATTCAAACACACACGGTATAAGATCGAAGTAGAACATTCAATAGACGTACCATGCTCTTGTCATAAACAAGAAAAAACAATATGTCCCTTGCTGTGTAGCCCAGATGTCCTTTACGTAATAATACCCGCTCCCTATCATCCCATTCCAAAACAACTGTTACAAGCTGAGATCCGGAACTCTCCAGCCTAATTGGCACCATGCCTTGGGTTGGAACACAGATTCTGTAACAAAAAAGAAAAAGAAAAACCTAAATGGTCTAAAAGTCTACTTTCCAATGCCTTCAGGTTCCCTTACTATAGATCACGAGTAGACATTTACAAAATTCCTGCCAGACACTTTCGATTACCCAACCTGGAGTTCGGTGTGTTTGAGAACGGAACATAAAATAGGTTCACAAAATATGGGTCATCCACTCAGATAGAAAGATGGGGGATTCAAACAACAATTTCTCTGAGAGTGGTATATTTTGTGGGAATTTTCATTTCAGTGTTTGGTAAAGGCTCACCATTTACATTACATTTTACATTTAAGTCATTTAGCAGACGCTCTTATCCAGAGCGACTTACAAACCCTTCAGCTTTTTAAAATAGTGGCCACATTCCTCGTGTCTTGGTAGTCCACTCGGCTTCTCTAAGCTAACACTGCTGGTAAAGAATTATAGCACCTATGATGGGGATGCAGAATCTAAACTCCAGAGAACGTCAGAGGTTAGAGTAATGCTGTATCCTGGGCATTCCTCAGTGGTGGAAAAAGTACCGAATTGTCATACTTGAGTAAAAGTAAAGATACCTTAACTAATTTACCTTCATTTAACTAGGCAAGTCAGTTAAGCACAAACTCTTATTTTGGCAGTGGGTTAACTGCCTTGTTCAGGGGTTCAACGCTCTAACCACTAGGCTACCTGCCACCCCTAATAGAAAATGACTCAAGTAAAAATCACCCAGTAAAATACTATGAGTAAAAGTCTAAAAGAATTTGGTTTTAAATACACTTAAGTATCAAAAGTAAATGCAATTGCTAAAATATACTTAAGTATAAATCATTAAAATTCCTTATATTAAGTATACCAAACAGCACAATTCTTGTTTTTTTATTTATTTAGATATAGCCAGGGGAACACCAGAATACAATCAAATTTGATTGGTCACATACACACGGTTAGCAGCTGTTAATTCGAGTGTAGCGAAATGCTTGGGCTTCTAGTTCCGACAGTGCAGTAATATCTAACAAGTAATCTAACAATTCCATAACTACCTAACACACACAAATCTAAAGGGATGGAATAAGAATATGTACATATAAATATATGGATGACAAGACAAGATGCAATAGATGGTGTAAGATACAGTATATACATATGAGATGAGTAATGTAAGATATGTAAATATTATTAAAGTGGCATTATTTAAAGTGACTAGTGATCCATTTATTAAAGTGGCCAAGGATTTGAGTCTGTATGTAGGCAGCAGCCTCTCTGAGTTAGTGATTGCTGTTTAACAGTCTGATGGCCTTGAGATAGAAGCTGTTTTTCAGTCTCTCGGTCCCAGCTTTGATGCACCTGTACTGACCTCGCCTTCTGGATGGTAGTGGGGTGAACAGGCAGTGGCTTGGGTGGTTGTTGTCCTTGATTATCTTTTTGGCCTTCCTGTGAAATCGGGTGCTGTAGGTGTCATGGAGGGCAGGTAGTTTGCCCCCGGTGATGCGTAGTGCAGACTCACCACCCTCTGGAGAGCCTTGCAGTTGAGGGTGGTGCAGTTGCCGTACTTGGCGGTGATACAGCCTGACAGGATGTTCTCAATTGTGCATCTGTAAGAGTTTGTCAGGGTTTTAGGTGACAAGCCAAAGTTCTTTAGCTTCCTGAGGTTGAAGAGGCGCTGTTGCGCCTTCACCACACGGTCTGTATGGGTGGACTATTTCAGTTTGTCTGTGATGTATACGCCGAGGAACTTTCCACCTTCACTACTGTCCCATCAATGTGGATAGGGGGTGCTCCCTCTGCGGTTTCCTGAAGTCCACGATCATCTCCTTGGTTTTGTTGACGTTGAGTGAGAGGTTATTTTCCAGACACCACACTCCGAGTGCCCTCACCTCCTCCTTGTAGGCTGTCTCATCATTGTTGATAATCAAGCCCACTACTGTTGTGTCATCTGCAAACTTGATGACTGAGTTAGAGGCGTGCATAGCCACGCAGTCATGGGTGAACAAGGAGTACAGGAGGGGCTGAACACGCACCCTCGTGGGGCCCCAGTGTTGAGGATCAGCAAAGTGGAGATGTTTCCTACCTTCACCACCTGGGGACCGCCCGTCAGAGAGTCCAGGACCCAATTGCCCAATAATACATAAAAAAACAAATACTGCATTGTTTCCTAAGGACTCGAAGCGAGGCGACCATCTCTGTTGGCACCATCTTGCAAGACATCATTGACAAATTAAGTATTTGTGTTTAGTGAGTCTGCCAGTGTGTCAGGTGTCAGAACGCAGGTGCAGAAGGTGAGTTTTAGTACTGACCTGATACAAAAGAATGAACAATAATACCAAAAGAGTGATGACAACAGAGGGCTAAATAAAAGGGAAGTAATCAGGGAAGTGATGAAGTCCAGGTGTGCCCAATGATGAGGTGCAGGTGTGCGTAATGAAGGTTGCCAGTTGTGCGTAATGATGGGGTGCCAGGACCGGTGGTTAGTAGACCGGCGACGTCAATCGCCAGATCAGAGGCAGTGGGGATGACCAGGGGCGTTCCCTTGTTAAGTGCGTGAATTTAATCGTTTTCCTACTTTTGGGTGTGAGGGAAAATGTATGGAGTAAAAAGTACATTCATTTCTTTAGGAATGTGGTGAAGTAAAGGTAGTCAAAAATATGACTAGTAAATAGTATTACTAGTAAATAGTATAAATAGTAAATTGAAAAGTACAAATAACCCCAAAAAACGCTTGAATTTCTTTTTTACATAATTTTTTTTATCGCTTTGTTACTATTTTCACAAGTATGTGGTAAAATTTCAAATTTCTTAGTACAAAACTCAAAACATCAAAAAGCCTGTTCAAAATTTTTTTACTTTAAGCACATTCTTAATTGACTAAATACAACTGTAATGAGCGTCATTGAAGGCGGACCAAAACGCAGTGGGTAAAGTGCTCATCCTCTTATTTATTAAAATACCCAACCACACAAAACAAACACCCCCTGCCATGCCCTGACCAACTATAATGACAAATAACCCCTTTTACTGGCCAGGACGTGACAGTACCCCCCCAAAGGTGCAGACCCTGAATGCACCTCAAAACAAAACCCACAAAAACAACCCCAAACCTAAAGGGAGGGAAGGGAGGGTGGCCACCGTCAACGACGGTTCCTGTGCTTCACCCCCCCTTCCCAATCCTCCCACCATGGAGGTGGCTCTGGCTCTGGCCATAGCTCCCATTCAGCAGACTCTGGGCTGCGTGGCATCGCTGGAGGCCCGGGTCTGAGAGGCGTCGCTGGAAGCCCTGGGCTGAGAGGTGTCACTGGAGGCCCCGGGCTGAGGGGCGTCGCTGGAGAGCCCTGGCTGAGGGGCGTCACTGGAGGCTCCTGGCTGGGGAGTGTCGCTGGAGGCTCCGGGCTGGGGAGCGTTGCTGGAGGCCCCGGGCTGAGGGGCGTCGCTGGAGGCTCCTGGCTGAGGAGCGCCGCTGGAGGCTCCGGGCTGGGGAGCGTCTCTGGAGGCTCCTGACTGGGGAGCGTCGCTGGAGGCCCCTGGCTGAGGGGCGTCGCTGGAGGCTCAGGGCTGAGGAGCGTCTCTGCAGGCTCAGGGCTGAGGAGCGTCTCTGCAGGCTCAGGGCTGAGGAGCGTCTCTGCAGGCTCCGGACTGTAGGCCGTCTCTGCAGGTTCCGGACTGTAGGCCGTCTCTGCAGGTTCCAGACTGTAGGCCGTCTCTGCAGGTTCCGGACTGTAGGCCGTCTCTGCAGGTTCCGGACTGTAGGCCGTCTCTGCAGGTTCCGGACTGTAGGCCGTCTCTGCAGGTTCCGGACAGTAGGCCGTCTCTGCCGGTTCCGGACTGTAGGCCGTCTCTGCCGGTTCCGGACTGTAGGCCGTCTCTGCCGGTTCCGGACTGTAGGCCGTCTCTGTCGGTTCCAGACTGTAGGATGACGCCGGAAGCTCTGGACGGGGAACTGTCGCCGGAAGCTCTGGACGGGGGACTGTCGCCGGAAACTCTGGACGGGGAACTGTCGCCGGAAGCTCTGGACGGGGAACTGTCGCCGGAAGCTCTGGACGGGGAACTGTCGCCGGAAGCTCTGGACGGGGAACTGTCGCCGGAAGCTCTGGACTGGGACTGCGCACTGAGGCCTGATGCGTGGGGCTGGCTTAGGAGGCGCCAGACTAGTAACCCGCACCACAGGGCTAGTGCGAGGAGCAGGAACAGGACGTACTGGGCTGGGCAGGCACACTGGAGGCCTGATGCGTGGGACTGGCTTTGGAGCCGCCAGACTAGTAACACACACCCCAGGGCTAGTGCGAGGAGCAGGAACAGGACGTACTGGACTGGGCAGGCGCACTGGAGGCCTGATGCATGGGACTGGCTTTGGAGGCACCAGACTAGTAACACGCACCACAGGGCTCGTGCGAGGAGCAGGAACAGGACGTACTGGACTGGGCAGGCGCACCGGAGGCCTGATGCGTGGGACTGGCTTTGGAGGCGCCAGACTAGTAACACACACCTCAAGGCTAGTGCGGAGAGCAGGAACAGGACGCACTGGACTGGGCTGACGCACTGGAGGAAGAGTACGAGGAGCAGGAACAGGATACACTGGGCCATGAACCCTCACCAGCGGTCTGATGCTTGCAACTTGCATCACCGGTCCTGGCTCAATGCTGGCTCTAACATGACACCTGTGAGGAGCTTTCACCAAGCGCACCGGGCTGTAGCTGCGCACTGGCGATACCGTGCGCATCTCCGCATAACACGGTGCTTGCTTGCTCCGTCGCTCCCCATAGTAAGTACAGGTGCTCCTTCGTGCCCTTTCCGCCAGTACCTCCCTGCGGAATCTCGCGTCAAGCTCCTCGCTTGATTCCTTGACTGGCTCCTCTTTGCTCCACGGCTCTCCCCTGTATGCCCGGGAAGTTAGGTCAGGGCTCCCCCTGACTCAGCCCAACTCCCCGTAAGCCCCCCCCCCCCCCCCCCCCCCCACACAATTTTTTGGGGGGGCTGCCTCCTCACCTCCTGAAATGGACGATATAATGCCTCATACCTCCGTCGTTCCCTCTTAGCTTCCTCCAGCTCCTCCTTCGGGCGCTGGTACTCCCCAGCCTGGTGCCATGGTCCTTTACCATCCAGGATCTCCTCCCATGTCCAGGACTCCAAATAGCTCTCTTGCTGCTCCTTCCTTCGCTGCTTGGTCCTTCTTTGGTGGGTGGTTCTGTAATGAGCATCGTTGAAGGGGGACCAAAACGCAGCGGGTAAAGTGCTCATCCTCTTTTTTATTAAAGAAAACACTTAATCAACACAAAACAAACGACGAAAACAGTCCAGTAAGGTGCATAGACGATACTAGAAACAACCACCCACAAAACCCAGTGAAAACAAACACAACTAAATATGGCCTCCAATTAGAGACAACAACAACCAGCTGCCTCTAATTGGAGGTCATTGACAAAACTCACATAGAACTAGAAAAGCTAGATAAACATAGAAATAAGAAAACTAGAACCTAAACCCACAATACCCAACCACACAAAACAAACACCCCCTGCCACGCCCTGACCAACTACAATGACAAATAACCCCTTTTACTGGCCAGGACGTGACAATAACACACAAAATCACACAGTAACTTTTTCACCAAACCTAATCAGTTTAATCTGGAAATACCTTTCGTATAAAGTAATTGCCTTTCACAATGCAATGCTCACAATACTTTTCATATGATTCTCTTCTCATTTGTTTAAATACATTTGACCATCGCTTAATCCAACTGCGCTTTATGGTTAACCACTTAACCATTTGGTAAACCTATAGATTTTAAACTGGTTTGTCTACTATATATGGATTTTGAGAACTACAGAAATAAAATGTGTGTTTGTAAAGTATAAACATCAAAATTACGTGTATGATACATGATAACCATACATAATGACCTCTGGTTATTGCTAATTGATTTCAGATAGTGGTAACCACAGTTGGTCACCATATAAAAGGGTGTGTGAAAACTTGCAATTTATTTCAACATGGAGCAGGATAGACAGCAAAGGAGAGGAAGAAATCAAAGAGCTCGTAGACAAGGAGCCCGTCAGAGGTGGGCATGGGCCCTATCAAAGAGGTGGACATGGTCCCTGTGAAAGTGGTGGACATCATAGAGATGGAGGCAGACAGTAGGGAACAGTTGCCTAATGAAGTCCAGGCCATCATCATTGACCATGTGGTAAACAGAGACCTTACCATGGCAGAGGCTGTCAGGTTAGTTCACCCCAATCTGAAAAGATCAACTGTCAATTCGATCATGAGACCATTTTGCCAAGAAAACCGGTAAGTCTGCAGGATATGCACTATGCTTTACCATTACATTTATAGTAAATTACATATTGTAATGCATGTCAATTCACAAAACATTTTACAGTATGATCTATTTACAGTAAACTCTGTTCTACCCACAGAATTGACAGAAGACCCCATGGTGGCCGTGTGCTGAACGACCAGCAGGAGTGGACAGTGGTGGAAATGGTGTGGCCAGGAGTGACATACGGATGTCCGAAATAAAGCAGGCCACTGAGAAGAACGATGACACCTTTGCCAATGTGGCATCCATAAGTCTACCAACAATCTCCCGCCTTTTGAAGAGGCACCAGGTATCTATGAAACACATTTACCTGGTTCCTTTTGAGAGACACAACGACCGGGTGAAATAACTGCTGGCTGAGTATGTTAAGGTACAGAACTATATACTGTATTACTATTATTATTATTATTACTATTATTATTATTTGATGCACATGCTACTTCACAATATTATATTGGAACTATAATTCAAAAATACCTAACTAAAATATATTTTTAGAGGGCGATGGTGATTGATGCTGCTGTGAACCATCACAAGTATATCTTTGTTGATGAAGCGGGCTTCAAACTGGCCAAAACTCATCGGCCAACGGGTGACCGTCCAAGTGCCTGGACAACGTGGGGGAAACATCTCCATGTGCGCAGCGATCTCTAAAGATGGTGTGGTAGGACGTAGGCCATTACTTGGATCATACAACACTGAACACCTCATTGTGTTTCTCAATTAAATTGAGCAGACCTAGTAAGGTGAAGGGGTCACCTAGGTCATTGAGTGGGACAATGTCAGATTCCACCGTGCAGAGGTGGTTCAGGCATGGTTTCGGGCCCATCCCCGATTCGTGACCCTGTTGGTCAATTTCTTCAACAAATGATCAGGTCTATATAATTATCAAACATACATTAGTAATGGAAAGGAAACACAGACTCTTTGTTTATTAAGTATTAAAATTTTCCTTTAGTAATACAATTGTAGGCAGAAGTTGGTATAGTATAACAGTATATGATAGCTCTCCCCAGGTTCTGCGAAATGTCTAAGACATCTTGTAACTCATATAGCCTCTCCCAGTCCTCCTTGCGTGAGTTTCCCTGGCAACAACATTTTAATAAATCTAACCTCCCCCTGACAGCAGCAACCATCTTGTCAGTAATTTTTTCAGCATGGAGGTAGAAGTTGTACGACCACCATCTCCATGAGCGTGCCATCTCCGCCCTCCTCCTGGCCATGGATGAGGCATTCGACGACATCAATGCAGACCAATGTCAAGCTTGGATTTGCAATGCCAAAAGGTTTTCCCACCGTGCATGAATATTGAGGACATTCACTGTGATGTGGATGAGTATTTATGGCTAAATGTTTTATTTTCATTCATTTAATTTGTTATATTTAACCGTACATTCGATTACAGACAGTAAACCTATGTTACAATTATATCTGAAAAACATGCTTTTTTGCATGAATGATTGTAGTCTTCTGTTGTCTTCACTGATCACACCTTTGGTTACACTTTGGTTAGATATTATGGAAATTGTAGATTTTCTGTCTATTTTGTTGGGTAATGTAAGTGTATTGCCTACTGTGAGAACACAAACTCACTTCTGTCATTTTTAGCACACTCTTATCCAGAGCAACTTACAATAGTTAGTTCATAATTTTTTTGTACTAATCCCTGTGGGAATTGAACTCACAATCCTGGCTTTTTAAGTGCCATGCTCTACCAACTGAGTCAGATAATGCTGTGACTAGTATTAAGTCAGGATATCTGAACTCCTGTTGACGTTACACACAAATTATTCATGCAATTTCTTTTGAGAGGAAACAAGAGAAAGACATTGCTGTGGGTATAATACAGTTATAACATTATTCGCCTTTTTTTTGTTTAATAATTTGTAAAAAGTTTAGCATGCAGCTGTAAGAGTTTGGATATAACATTTTGTCAAAAATCATTAATATCTGTAGATGGTTTGCCTAAGATATCACTAACATGGCACAAGTCATGGCAAAATGTGTAGAATTGCAGGAAATTAACTTCAAACATACACTAAAAAAATTGGCCCACTTGGTGGAGGGCCCCCCAACCCTATCTCACCTAGGGCCCCCAAAAGGCTAGAGCAGGCCCTGATGCTTTGACTCTCTAAATCACTATCATAATTAAATCCCCATCAGGCATTTTGGGAAAAGTTAACACTAATGTCTAAGATTGTATCAATAAAACTGACATAGAACTGGAAAAGATGAATAGGTGCCCTCCCTTTCTCTCTCACTCTATCCTTCTAACAGCAAAACAAATCAGTCCACCAGTTCTTCCGTAGTCCACCTGTCTTCTACACTCAAACACCCCCTTGTGGCTGACATGGGAATCATCGCTCAAGAGCTGTGGATTCTTTGAGAAACAGAAACTGGAGTGAGGAGTTTTTCCTGACCATTTGATCTGACATTTATAACTGTACCTTACTGTACCCTGTAGTTGCAGTACACTATAACAAAGGCCAAAAGTTTTTCCAGGTCAGATATTTTTTTCTGAGCCCTACTAACCTACACTTGGACTATACGACTATACCAGTAGTAGTAGACTGTGCCAAATATGATAGCCAATTGATAAGGCTTGACAAAACTAAATATGGTTTGGTATGAATTATGTAGAAACTGCTTCTCCAATAGAAATCCCCGATCACGTTTGTAGGTGATGTCATGGCACCTTCCTAATATTGAGTTGCACCCTCTTTTGCCCTCAGAACAGCCTCAATTCGCCGAGACTTGGACTCTACAAAGTGTTGAAAGCTTTCCACAGGGATGCTGGCCCATGTTGACTCCAACTCGTCCCACAGTTATGTCAAGTTGGCTGGATGTCCTTTGGGTGGTGGACCATTCTTGATACACACGTAAAACTAATAGGTGTGAAAAACCCAGCAGCGTTGCAGTTCTTGACACCCTCAAACCGGTGCACCTAACACCTACTGCCATACCCAATTCAAAGGCACTTAAATATTTTGTCTTGCCCATTCACCCTCTGAATAGCACACAAACACAATCCGTGTCTCAATTGTCTCAAGGATTAAAAATACTTATTCCTCCCCTTCATCTACACTGATTGAAGTGGATTTAACAAGTGACATCAATAAGGGATCATTGCTTTCACCTGGATTCACCTGGTCAGTCTATGTCATGGAAAGAGCAGGTGTTCCTAATGCTTTGTACACTCAAGTGTATGTGTGTACATTGTACAATCAATTGGTGAGAGACAGAGCCTCAAATATCACATTCATTTGTACATATCCACTCTACACGTGAATTGCAACAAGTTGGTTCATGTTTCAGTCACATCTTTGGTCAGGTTCTTGTGTGTCAAACAAAAACACCCTAATGATTGGTTGACAATAGAGCCTCCCGCATGCAGGCAATGGCTACAGGAGGAAGTTGGCGAAGAGCAACTGCAGCAACTTGCAGTCGACTGCAGTCAAAACTTCATGACCTTTGATCACATGATTTTTGTAATCTTCATACAGTCGACATGTAGGCAGGCGCAAGTCGGACAATTTTTATCCCCATAATGCACATTTCGAAAGGCGGTGACCATCTTCAAAAGTGATCCACTCGAACGCGCTGAATAAATGTAATGCGCAGAAACACATCACTGGGTCTAACGGTCGTCTCATGCCGAACTGGGCAGGCCGTCAAATCAAAGGAAATCCTTCAATATAAAGTCGTTTTTGATGAAAATGAGTCAGTTTGTTACTTTCACGAGGTTGGAGTAATAACATGTTCAGCTACTTAAGACATTGTCTCAAATCTAGGTTGTGCCTTTAGATTTTGAGAAAATTAATAACTAAGGAAGAACTTTTCACTTCACTTATTAACTTCTTAAACCCCAAACCCCAGTCTGGTCTGCTGAGTCTGCTTGGCTTCCACTTGCTTCCATATCCCCAAAATCAGATCCACAGCCACAGTCAAAATTGGCTACATAAATTTGCCTTATGGTCTTAATTGAAGTTTAGGTTTAGGCATAAGGTTAGCCGTGTGGTTAAAGTTAGGGTTAGATTTAAAATAACATTTGATGGGAAAAGTTGTAGAAATGGGCTGTTTTTATGACTTTGTGTTTATAGAAGCTTCTGGGCTCTTTTGAGTGGTAAGGCTGAAGCAACCGACTAGATGAAAGTCGAAGTCTGCGACAGCATAAGTTGGACACTAAAGTGGTTTTCCAACAGCAAGGCTCAGATCAACATGGCAGTGTTTCAATGTTTATAAAAGTCTTTATTTTTAATATAAACATGCCTCCAACCCCATATCACACACTCACAAACTGAAATCAAATGGTCACGTTCATGTCGGTCAAACAAAAACACCCTAATGATTGGTTCAAAATAGAGCTTCCCACAATGGTTGCAGGATGAAGTCGGTGAAGAGCAACTGCAGAAAACATACAATTGACTGCAGTCAAAACGTCATGACCTTTGATCACATGATTTATTTAAAGTTCATGCAGTTGACATGTAGGTGCAAGTAGGACAGTTTTTATCCCCATAATGCAACACACTTTGAAAGGCGTTGGTCAGCGACTTCACAAATGTGATCCACTCAAATGCGCCCATTGACTACCAGTCTGCTTGGCAAGCATCCCCGGAAGTCTTGCGATGTTGGGCCTCTGGGTTTAGAAACTGCGATAATACTGTATAGTCTGTACTCACCACAACCACAGTAGCTAAATGATAGAAACCTCAGTTTCTCTACAAAGAATCATAGTGTTTGACCAAAACAAATTTCCACTCATGAATCACACATTCTGTAATACAGCCCTAATCCAACAACCACAGGAGCATTCTATAGGCTTGGTCAAACACAGGGAACAGTGTTATGTGTCATTAACCCAATAATAATTGGTGTGTTCGAGCGGTAAGCCTAGCGAAGCCAACTAGAAACGAAGCCGACAATAGATGAAAGTCGGCGAATGAAGTCGGGGGAGGAACATCTGCGACAGCCAAAAGTCGGACACTGTAGTGGTTTTCCAACAGCAAGGCTCAGATCAACATGGCAGTGCCAACATAGCTTTTATGTATAAATTATTTTAAAAATAAACTTTTCTCTACTCCCATATCACACAGTCAAACTGAAAATGTGTGTACAATTAATTGGTTAGAGAGAGGTTTCAAATATCCCTTTCATTTGTATCCCCTGTTGCTTTAGAATCACAACAAAGTTGGTTCCTGTTTCAGCCATGTCTTTGGCCACGTCCGCTTGGGTCAAACAAAAATACCATAATGATTGATGACAAATAGTGTCTGCCACAATGAAGGTGATGGCTGCATGGTGCAGTTGGTGAGAAACAACAACATAAAGGTGAACATCAAAACCTGCATGACCTTTAATCACATGATTTTTGTTAAGTTCATGCAGTCAGCATGTAAGTCTGACAATTCTTATAACCATAATGCAACACACTTTGAAAGGTGGTGACCATCGATTTGACAAAAGGGATTACCTCTGTCTAGGGCCAGATTATTCCCGTTTTGAGCCAGTCACAAATCTTAGATTAATTTCCAGTTCAGGAAGTATAATCATGTGAACAAATGAGTTGATGAAATTAGGTTTATGCCGGAGATACAGGCAACTGCCAAAATAAAGGAAACACCAACATAAAGTGTCTTAACAGAATGTTGGGCCACCATGAGCCAGAACAGCTTAAATGCTCTTTAGCATTGATTCTACAAGCGTCTGGAACATTCTTCCTCCAGAAATTCCATAATTTGGTGTTTTGTTGATGGTGGTGCAAAATGCTGTTTCAGGCGCCGCTGCAGTATCTCCCATAAGTATTCAATTGGGTTTTAGTATTTGGTATTTTATTAGGATCCCCATTAGCTGTTGCGAAAGCAGCAGCTACTGTTCACGAGGTCCACACAAAACATGAAACACGATATAGTACAGTACAGAACATTAATAAACAAGAAGAGCTCAAGAACAGAACTATACTGAAAAAATATACTGCTCAAAAAAATAAAGGGAACACTTAAACAACACAATGTAACTCCAAGTCAATCACACTTCTGTGAAATCAAACTGTCCACTTAGGAAGCAACACTGATTGACTACATTTCACATGCTGTTGTGCAAATGGAATAGACAACAGGTGGAAATTATAGGCAATTAGCAAGACACCCCCAATAAAGGAGTGGTTCAGCAGGTGGTGACCACAGACCACTTCTCAGTTCCTATGCTTCCTGGCTGATGTTTTGGTCACTTTTGAATGCTGGCGGTGCTTTCACTCTAGTGGTAGCATGAGACAGAGTCTACAACCCACACAAGTGGCTCAGGTAGTGCAGCTCATCCAGGATGGCACATCAATGCGAGCTGTGGCATGAAGGTTTGCTGTGTCTGTCAGCGTAGTGTCCAAAGCATGGAGGCGCTACCAGGAGACAGGCCAGTACATCAGGAGACGTGGAGGAGGCCGTAGGAGGGCAACAACCCAGCAGCAGGACTGCTACCTCCGCCTTTGTGCAAGGAGGAGCAGGAGGAGCACTGCCAGAGCCCTGCAAAATGACCTCCAGCAGGCCACAAATGTGCATGTGTCTGCTCAAACGGTCAGAAACAGACTCCATGAGGGTGGTATGAGGGCCCGACGTCCACAGGTGGGGGTTGTGCTTACAGCCCAACACCGTGCAGGACGTTTGGCATTTGCCAGAGAACACCAAGATTGGCAAATTTGCCACTGGCGCCCTGTGCTCTTCACAGATGAAAGCAGGTTCACACTGAGCACGTGACAGACGTGACAGAGTCTGGAGACGCCGTGGAGAACATTCTGCTGCCTGCAACATCCTCCAGCATGACCGGTTTGGTGGTGAGTCAGTCATGGTGTGGGTTGGCATTTCTTTGGGGGCCGCACAGCCCTCCATGTGCTCGCCAGAGGTAGCCTGACTGCCATTAGGTACCGAGATGAGATCCTCAGATCCCTTGTGAGACCATATGCTGGTGCGGTTGGCCCTGGGTTCCTCCTAATGCAAGACAATGCTAGACCTCATGTGGCTGGAGTGTGTCAGCAGTTCCTGCAAGAGGAAGGCATTGATGCTATGGACTGGCCTGCCCGTTCCCCAGACCTGAATCCAATTGATCACATCTGGGACATCATGTCTCGCTCCATCCACCAACACCACGTTGCACCACAGACTGTCCAGGAGTTGGCGGATGCTTTAGTCCAGGTCTGGGAGGAGATCCCTCAGGAGACCATCCGCCACCTCATCAGGAGCATGCCCAGGCGTTGTAGGGAGGTCATACAGGCACGTGGAGGCCACACACACTACTGAGCCTCATTTTGACTTGTTTTAAGGACATTACATCAAAGTTGGATCAGCCTGTAGTGTGATTTTCCACTTTACTTTTGACTGTGACTCCAAATCCAGACCTCCATGGGTTGATAAATTGGATTTCCATTAATTATTTTTGTGTGATTTTGTTGTCAGCACATTCAACTATGTAAAGAAAAAAGTATTTAATAAGATTATTTCTTTCATTCAGATCTAGGATGTGTTGTTTAAGTGTTCCCTTTATTTTTTTGAGCAGTGTATATAAAACGCAACATGTAAAGTTCCATGTTCCAAATAAAAGATCCCAGAAATGTTCCATATGCACAAAAAGCTTATTTCTCTCCAATTTTGTGCAGAAATGTGTTTACATCCCTGTTAGTGAGCATTTCTCCTTGGCCAAGATAATACATCCACCTGACAGGTGTGGTATATCAAGAAGCTGATTAACCCTTGTGTTGTCTTAAGGGTAAAAAATGACCGCCACTATGTTTAACAGCAGAGAAAACCCCCTAAATGATACTTTTTCACCTTGAAATTTGATTACTTTTCCGAGAGTGACCCCAACATTTGAAAAACATCCTGGAGATCCTGGAGGTGACAAATTTGGAGGGTTTCCGTAAATATGGAGACAACTGGAAAAGGATGGATGAGATTGGCCTGCGTGCCTACACAGGGCTGCTAATTTTAGCGGGTGTATATAGGTCCCGAGGCGAGGCTATATGTAGTCTCTGGGATGCACACATTCTCAAGAATGTTACGATTTGATAACTGTGAGTCAAGACCTGCAAGATGTGTGAGAGACAAACTGGCGGCCATAAGAGAGGTCTGGGAGAAATGGGTGGAGCATCTGCCATACCTCTACAACCCTGGGCCTGAAGTAACAGTGGATGAGCAACTGGTTCCATTCAGAGGTAAAAAAAAAAAATCATATCTGTAATGGAAGTGATTTTCACTGTTCATTTTATTATGTATTGCTGTAATATCATTGATTTATGTGATTGTTTTCTGTGACACTGATACTAATTACTGATAGTAATCTCTTTTGTCAAAAGGTCGCTGTCCTTTCTGGAAGTATATGCCCAGCAAGCCAGCAAAGTATGGCATCAAGATATGGGTGGCCTGTGACGCACAATCCAGCTACACTTGGAAGATGCAAGTCTACACAGGGAAGCTGACCAGTGGAGGCCCGGAGAAGAACCAGGGGATGCGGGTTGTGCTTGATGTGACAGATGGACTGAGGGGGCACAATGTCACGTGTGACAATTTCTTCACCTCTTGTGAACTCAGCCAGCAGCTCCTGAAGAGGAAGATCACCATAGTTGGCACAGTTAGAAAGAACAAGCCTGAGCTCCCCCCTGCACTCCTCGCAACAAGGGGGAGAAAGGCCTTCTCATCAAAGTTTGCCTTCACCCCACCACCACTCTAGTTTCTTACCTCCCAAAGAGGAACAAGAATGTGGTCCTCCTGAGCAGACTGCACAAAACGGCTGAGGTCAGTGATCGTGAGGACAGGAAGCCAGCCATCATCCTGGACTACAACCACAACAAAGGAGGCGTGAACAACCTGGACAAGGTGATTGGAACTTACAGCTGCGGGGCCCGCTGGCCCTGGCATCTTCCATAACATCATTGATATGTCCTCATACAATGCCTTCGTGATATGGAACAAGATCAACCCTACCTGGATACCTGATAAGCGGAACAAGAGGGTGTTCCTGGAGCAGCTGTATAAACCGAATGCTACACGGATATAGACAGCACATGAATCGGCGTATGCCAGCGTGAGTAGATTACATTGAAAACAACAGTCAGTTATTTTGGACACAGTCTCCAGTTCTTTTATACCTCAGTGAGCATGTTAGGAGAATTAGGTTATGGTTAGGAAAAGGGTTACGTTTAGGGTTAGCAAAAAACAAAACAAATAAAAAACAACAACTTTTGACATCAACTTAAAATTAGCTGTATCCCTTCTAGCCATGACTGAGTTCACACGCTTATCTACCCTCTAATTGGCTAAAACTGTCCCCTGATCTCGTCTCCTCCCGTCTGCCTTCCATCTTTGAGGAGCTGTATGTAACGGTCGTCGTGAACACAGGACCAAAACGCAGCGGGAACATGAATGCTCATCTTTTTTAATATTGAGAAAAGTGAACACTTACAAAATAAACAAAACAACGACTACACAGTTCCATAAGGCAAAGTAGCTATATGGAAAACATCTACCCACAAAACCCAAAGGAAAAACAGGCTGCCTAAGTATGACTCCCAATCAGCAACAACGATATACAGCTGTTCCTGATTGAGAGTCATACCCAGCCGAAACAAAGAAATCCCAAACATAGAAACACGAACATAGAATACCCACCCAAATCACACCCTGACAAAACCTAAATAGAGACATAAAAAGGCTCTCTCAGGTCAGGGTGTGACACTGTATTTCCATTGTTAGAGTGGTCACTTGACTATCTTGTCAATATAATAGATAATCTTTGGAAAATTCCTGGACAACAATAGTGACCAAATAAGCACGTCCTAGAGATATCCCTTATTTGGACAGCGGTGGGGACGCTCCTCGGTGGTCTGGGTTCGAGATTGCTAGGGGAATCATCTTACTCTGACAATCTTAGCAAACTATTCTAATGTCATTATTTGACAATAGATACAACACACCTATCTGATCTAATTCAAATATGTTTCTCATTGAAAGATGGGAATCTGTAGGATTTGCCCTTGAGTGAAAATGTCCACTATCTGAAATTATCAGTATTTATCAATTCTATATATCTGAGCATCTCAGAGAACTCTATCGTATTTTTTAAACGACACCACAGATATACTCAGCAAAAAAAGAAACATCCTCTCACTGTCAACTGCGTTTATTCTCAGCAAACATAACATGAGTAAATATTTGTATGAACAAAACAAGTTTCAACAACTGAGACATAAACTGAACAAGTTCCACAGACATGTGACTAACAGAAACGGAATAATGTGTCCCTGAACAAGGGGGGTCACCAAAAAGTAAGTACTGCTGTGCATCTCCTCCTCATGGACTGCACCAGATTTGCCAGTTCTTGCTGTGAGATGTTACCCCACTCTTCCACCAAGGCACCTGCAAGTTCCAGGACATTTCTGGGGGGAATGGCCCTAGCCCTCACCCTCTGATCCAACAGGTCCCAGATGTGCTCAATGGGATTGAGATCCAGGCTTTTCGCTGGTCATGGCAGAACACTGACATTCCTGTCATGCAGGAAATCACTCACAGACCGAGCGGTATGGCTGGTGGCATTGTCATGCTGGAGGGTCATGTCAGGATGAGCCTGCAGGAAGGGTACCACATGAGGGAGGAGGATGTCTTCCCTGTAATGCACAGCGTTGAGATTGCCTGCAATGACAACAAGCTCAGTCCGATGATGCGGTGACACAACACCCCAGACCATGATGGACCCTCCACCTCCAAATCGATCCCACTCCAGAGTACAGGCCTCGGTGTAACGCTCATTCCTTTGACAATAAACGCGATTCCGACCATCACCAGGGGTGAGACAAAACTGTGACTTGTCAGTGAAGAGCACTTTTTGCCAGTCCTGTCTGGTCCAGCGACGGTGGTATTGTGCCCATAGGCGAAGTTGTTGCCGGTGATGTCTGGTGAGGACCTGCCTTACAACAGGCCTACAAGCCCTCAGTCCAGCCTCTCTCTGTCAGGAACTCTATAAATGCAGGAGGGGTGAAGTCAGGCGCAGGAGACCAAGGTACGTGAAAACACGTTTAATAGACACCAGTCCAAAATGCCGAACACAAGGCAGGGAACAAGGAATCCAACAATAGGCAAAAACACCCAACCCCGAGTCGGGACACAGCCCAGGAAACCCGTATGCCAAAAGGAATGAAAGGCAGAGAAAAACCAATCCCCAACCTGACGATAATAGACACAAAATAATCCCGCACAACCCTAAACCTAAACAGACAGACTAAATACCCCCACTAACGAACTAACTCAAAACAGACATCACCAAATTAAAATGAAAAGGAGATCGGTGGCAGCTAGTAGACCGGCGACGACGTCCGCTGAGCGCCGCCCGAACGGGGAGAGGCGCCACCTTCCATAGACGTTGTGACACTCTCAGCCTATTGTGGACAGTCTGAGCACTGATGGAGGGATTGTGCGTTCCTGGTGTAACTCTGGCAGTTGTTGCTGTACCTGTCCCACAGGTGTGATGTTCGGATGTACCGATCCTGTGCAGGTGTTGTTACCAGGGGCGAAAATCTGATATCCACTTTGGAGGGGACAATTACATGAAATTTTCTCACGAGGAATTCCTGAGGGGGACACCAAAAGTAGTGTTGTAACACATAGCCTACATTGTAATATGGTAAATGTATATTGAGGAACCAAAGAAATAAGGCGTTTGCCGTACTCCTAACTACCGGTAACCAAAACTACACAACTAACCACAACAGCAATACCATTGCCTTTAACAAATCTTAGTTCAGTCACCAGTTTAAGTTGAGAGTGGGGGTATCCATGGCATTTTCCAATTATGTTCCTATTTTACAAGTCAAAAAAATTGAGAACCTTTCATAATGTTGCCAAACAAAGACTCAACAAACTTACCTGAGACTCCCTGTCTCTGCCAGTCTGTCCCTGCATATCTGTCCCCAACTCTGCTGTCTGTGTGCCATCTGTTGCCTGCTCTGCCTAATGACATCATTGTGAAACATTTCCATTAGAATTTCATTTCTTTCTTCTGAACATTTTATCAACTAGTCTTTGAGATATTAGGCTACTAGGGTTCTTACTATGCGTTTTGGTGTATTGAAAAATACTCTGATGTCCGTCTTTTATTTTTCTGCCATTTTTCTACCTGGCTGGCTGGCTGGCTACACACACAGTGTGTAGGTTATTTACAGTAGGATATGGGCTTCTATCATCTTCAATCATTCTATATGGGCTTCGATCTAAAAGGTAGCTAGCAAATGTGAAACGGATTAAAATGACAGAGTTGACAGCTGTACGAGTTCACCATTTACACAACATATGCTGCAACCTTTTGTAATTTTAATAGTTTGTTTCATATTGGCTGGCTTCCAACAATAGCTGAATTTGCAAAGCTAGCGAGCACCAATTCAGTTTCAGTGGTGTTTGCTATAATCTTTGCTACCCGGGTTAAATAAAGGTGAAATAAAATAAATAAATAAAAGTTCCCTTGCGACAATTTAGCTTTTGCAACGAGACCATTAAATATATTTAAGACAATGGTAGAAGAGAGTGTAGTTCTGTTCAGTTTGGACTTCAGTTTATCGCTAACCTTATCACAGGGATTTTGAAGCACTAACTTACATCATCTGCATGCTGATTCCATCTTTGACGACGCCACATAAATGGAATAGGTACTAGCTAGCTTAATAGTTAATATTTGCGTGCTAGCTCTGCATATTCAGCTAGTGTGTGTGTGCGCGATTGACTGGATGAACCTCACGGCAGTTACGTAGCAAGCTAAGGAACTGGCAGTGGATCAAACCATTGTGAGGCAAAGGGCGGGGGGGGGTCGCAATCTTTTGAAACTTAAAAACTCGCTATTAAGTGTCTATAATCAGCACAATTGCTTTCATTGCGTATTATTAATATTATTTAAATTACAATTACATAGTTATGTTTCAGTGATATATTGGGGGGGACAAATCATATTTTTCCCAGGATGTCCTCCCCGTCCCCCCCGGGATTTCCGCCCCTGGTTGTTACACTTGTCTGCCACTGCGAGGTCGATCAGCTGTCCGTCCTGTCTTCCTGTAGCGCTGTCTTAGACGCCTCACAGTACGGACATTGCAATTAATTGCGCTGGCCACATCTGCAGACCTCATGCCTCCTTGCAAATCAAATCAAAGTTTGTCATGTGCACCGAATACAACAGGTGTAGACCTTACAGTGAAATGCTGAATACAACAGGTGTAGACCTTACAGTGAAATGCTTACAGTTACAAATAACAAAAAAAAACACCACATAATAGCACAATTGGTTGGGCGCCCTTAAAACTGCTGCCATTTCTTCCAGCTCCATTTTTAATCACCATGAAAATGAGCAGGGACCCTGGGCTATCTTTCTTTTGGTGTTTTTCAGAGTCAGTAGAAAGGCCTCGTTAGTGTCCTAAGTTTTCATAACGGTGACCTTAATTACCTACCGTCTGTAAGCTGTTAGTGTCTTAATGACTGTTCCACAGGTGCATGTTCATTAATTGTTGATGGTTCATTGAATAAGCGTGGGAAACAGTGTTTAAAACCTTTACAATGAAGATCTGTGAAGTTATTTGGATTTTTACTAATCATCTTTGAAAGACAAGGTCCTGAAAAAGGGAGTTTAGAAAGTAGAACAAAAGTGTCATTGACAAACCCAATTGAATTAGATCAGATAGGTGTGTTTTAACTGTTGCCAAATAATGACATGAACATGTATTGTCGAACCCAGGCCACCTGCACCAATGCCTATGTCACGTATATTGAGACAGGAACAGGAATACAAAATAGTTTTTTTTATTTCTCTACACAAAATAGAGTACTTCATGAACATGACAGGGACAAACACGTGTGTGTGTGTATATATATATATATATATATATATATTACACACAGGGCTATAACCCAAACAAAGAGCGAGGTGTGAACCTCTAATAAGTACACGGGACAAGACCCATAATAACAAGTGCACACTAACACGAAAGCCGATACAACAGAGCACAGGTACTCACAAGACCCATGGACATGGAACAGTAATCAACAAGGACAATGTGGAACAGAGGGCACATATTAACACATACTAATCAGGGATAATGGGAACCAGGTGTGTGTAATGAGACAAGACAGTCCGGGGTTGGGGGTAACGATCCAATGATCCGTGACTAGACCTCTGGAGCTGGTGAACACAATGAGCAGTAGTACCGGGGGAATCCGTGACAGCCCAATGCCCTAACCACTGTCCCAATAAGGGATATCTCTCAGGGATGTGCTTATTGGGCCAGTACTTTTACACCCAGTCAGAAGAAACCCTAACCCCTCCTCCCTAGGCACTTATGTAAATGATCATTAAAACAGGTTAACATGCCCCATCAACATTAGACAACCATGTTCTGTGTACGTTTGGTGGGACGTTGATGGAATATTCTCCTAATCCACGGAAAACTGGACGCATTAATGTTCTTGCAACGTTCCCATGAAATGTGTCTAGAACATTAATATCTTAAATTCGGAGAACATGGTAACTACATTCTGGGTAAATTCTATTTGACATTAAGGGAAGGGTCTCTTGGAAACATTCCTTGCACATAACAGGAGCATTCCTATGGAAATGTTATATGACCTAAAGTTGTGGGAACGTTTGTTGTTAGCTGGGTACAAGTTATTTTGAGGTTGAGTGGGGGCACTATTCACTATTCAAAATCTGTGTGAATTTCTATGATACAACTGTGGCTTGGAGGTTTTGGCTAGTTCATGTTACAGATGCTTCCCTAGGCTTCTGCTCTTTGAAGACTGATGAGCTCATTTTTACAGCCTGATGCTATTTACCTCAGTAAAACAGTTGATTTCCAAATGTTATGTTATGACTTGATTATGGCCTGGGGCATACAGTGGACAGCAATCATCCATGACCACATGATGATATGGTTTATCCTAATAATACACTACATGAATGACAGTGTCTCCTTACATTCCTCACACTCTAGTCAATTCTGTATTCTGTATCCTACAGTACAGAACATGTTGTCAAAGTAAAGTTACTTTAAGATTGAATTATCCCACAGGATTATAGAGACTGCAAACATCTGGTCACAAGAAGTAACATTTTCCCTCCCTCTCTGTCATCCTTCCCTGACATAAAGGTCAAAGTTCAACAAAAGTCAGCCAGGACTAACTGAAGGGTTAAAGAGGAGGTGTGGACTTTGACTGACCGCTGAGGAAAAGCAGAGTGGGAAGGTGGTAATTACCAGTTGTGAAGTTGTAAATTCCGTTTGGATGCATTCAAGTGCTCTGAACTCGTTGAGAAATGCTGGTTGGCTAATGGTCAACAAGCTGCATCAACCATTAACTAAAAGTACAGCTATCAGGCTTGTAAACAAATTATAGTGTTCAAAAACAATTTTAATAGACTGCTTTTTATAATAAATATTGTCACATTTAACTGCTGAAAATGTTGTTATGGAGGTAATTTCCTTAGTAGGTGACGTCAGAGTTCAGCATGTGGGAAAAGTCAGAGCTCAGGGATGATAGACGAGTTCCTCACTCGTAATTACCAGTTGGGGGGGCGTTCAAGTGTATTTTCCCCAGTTGTATATGTGGTAAATACCACCTTTCCACTTCCTCTCCACTTTCAAAACAAGACATGACTGAGAAACAGTGCAATGAGGGTTTTGTGATGTGTTGTAACAAATCTGCCTTTGGTAGGCTGGCTATGATGACCTCTTTGATCGTTTAGACTGTGGAGCATTGTCGCCTTGGTGGCTAGAGGGTTCGGAGTTTGATTCTTCATGTTCTTGCAAACAATACCCCCAAATTTGCAGCAATATATACCTCACACAGGCAACTCAGCCAATTTTTCTCATCAACTCTTACTTTTAAAACATGACTTTCCTTATAACTGTGTTCCAAAATCCAACCCCAAGCACCAGTGTGAGAACTTGACCTTGTGGAACGATTTGGGAAACATTTCCAGGCCTTGTCCTTCCACAACTGGTGCCTCCGACAGGGAAGAGGAATGTGTTCAGCTGGAGATAGAGGCCTGCTGGAAAATACTCCTCAGGATTAAAACTCAATCCAAGTTTATACATCTACACTAGTCTGTTTTAAATCACACTGTATTGGTTCTAATCACACCATTTCTGAGTCTTGACTTGTAAGAGCCTATGTAAAATAAATGCATGATATATGAATGAAATTAATGATGAATCATCAATGAATGAAATGTGTGTGTGTGCGTGCATGCGTGAGTGTAGAGTGATACATACAGTGTACATACTGACATTGAGATTGCAAGTCACTAGGATCCACATGGTGCAGACGGTGAACTTCAACCGATGCTGCAATCATACGAACAGTGTATGTCCAGGGTCAGACCATTTCTGTAACCACAAACTGGAGAAAACATTTTGAAATAAAAAACAAACACATGCTTTTTCATTAGATAGTCAGGTAGGCCTACAACAGCCTCTGTATCAAAATGTTTTCTCACGTTTTGGGCCTACTGAACAGTACCAAGACCGGCCCCTCCAGACCCAGACAGGTCAAAAGATCATATGCATAATTCTCTTTACAGGCAGGGAGAAGACCACCCAGTTCTACCCCAGCTCCGCTCTGGGAGATTTAAATAAAGTTTCATTGTGGGAATCACTTCCAACTAGGAAACCTGGCACAGCTGCCAAAACTAGCCCTGTTATTTACTACTATGCTGTAGAAAGTATGGCTGCTGTGCTCTGAGGCTTATCTGTCTTTCATACCAAACATGTTTACAACTGAGCTTTAAAGACATGCTCCGGAACTTTGGCGACTACTAAGCTGGATGTGTCAATGTGTAGTTCATACATGCATAATCTATGAGGTAAAACAGAATTACTGTCTTACCTCAATTAGCCACTAAATCCCTAGTTTGAAAGCAACTGTTTTCTGGAAGCTGTCCTGCTCCATTTTCCCTCCATTTCCCCCCACGTGGGCCAGCCCAATAGAAATTAGAGTTGAACCAATGAACTTCAGCCCCTCGCCATATGAGTGACCGCTAGCAAGATGCCCATCATGCACCCACAGCAGAGAGAGAGCAATGAAGTTATGTAAGTCTACCAATGGAAACTGAATGGGAACTCAAAGACTGAGATAACAGGAAAAATGTTGTACCCAAGGACCCCGTATGGGGTTAAGAACCATTACACATGATGACGTACATCTATCTATTAGGCTGAAGTGCCCAAAGTCTCTGAGTGTTGTGCCACAGGGTTGGACATTCAGCTTGGTCTGAAAGGAGGCTTTGCCAAGGTAACAAAGTTTCTCCCTTTCCCTTGTACTCTCCCTAATTGAGTCTTGTATTATGGAGGGTGAATTCCACAAGCATACAAAGAGGGGATTATTCCTCCTGGCCATAGACTCACTAGACTAGAGGTTGTTGACGGGAAGAGAGCGAGAGCAGTTGACCATAGAGGTTGTTGACAGGAATAAAGAGAAGGGGGGAGATCTCATGAACCCCGTTGGTTGCTAAGAAGTCTGTTCTGTTGCTCCCCAGTCAGTTGGGGTCTAAGCCAGTCTTTCTGCCACACATCATTCCTGGTTGTGCTCTTGTCTACAACATGTTCAGCCTTGTGGTTAGGACACGGTGTGCTGTACAGGGTATCCCAGGGTTGCTGGCAATCTCAGATATACTAATGAATCTCTGAAGATCAAACCATACTGACACTAGTCCCAGATCAATTATTAGTGTGCTCTTGCCAACTTCTATGTATTTCTCCTGCCAAAACAGCACAGACAGACCCAGGTGGCAGTATGACTTGACTTTCAGATGTTATTAGTAGGTAAAACAACACCAGTGGGTTCTCAGAGTGACTTCTGTTTAGATATAACTGTAGACTGCATGTAAGACTTTATGAAACAAACATTTATTGATACAAAAGAATCAAAACAATAGAAGAAATATCTATATAGGGAGAAATGGCAATAATACCACACCAGTGGTTGGGGCTCTACACACAGACAGGGGGCATTATGGCACAAGGAATCAATGGGATATAAAATAACGTTTAAAAATCCATAAGTTTGGTCATGTGACAGACACTAACATTTGAGATTCTCTTCTAAGAGTATTAAAAAGCCTTTCCTGCAGTCGAATGACCAACGCACCTCTAGTGGCCTCATGGATCCAATGTTATTCATATTTTTCATAATTAATAAGCATGACTTTTCAAACGCTGAAACGGTTTTGTTCTATTTCAGTCTTCTGTGATGTATATAAAGTGTAATATTGGGGTGCAAACTCAAAATGTAGTACATTTCAACTGTATATCTGACATGGTACAGGTGTTTTCTTTTGTTTAAGCCCACAACCATGTGTGTGAGGTGTATACTTTTGTTTCAAAGTAGATTTGTTTAAGACTACCAAGAAACACTGTGACCCTGATTTAGCCCACTGCAGTAAAAGGTTAAAGAGGCAGAAAAACTACAAAGAGAACTACAAAAATATTCCAGTGCTTTCAAGTCAAACTGGGACTAGACAGTCATAAACATTTTAACTTCAACCATTTATCTTTTCTCCTGCCAACCTTCTCTAAAATATGATTGCTTGATTAATCAGAATGGACATAGAAAATGTATACTGAGTGTACAAAACATTAGGAACATCTTCCTAATACTGAGTTTCACCCCCTTTGCTCACACGCACGCACGCACGCGCACACACACACACACACACACACACACACACACACACACACACACACACACACACACACACACACACACACACACACAGAGAGAGAGAGAGTATACCAAACATTAGAAACATCTTGAGTTGCAATCCCCCCTTTTACCCTCAGAACAGTCTCAATTTGTTGCGGCATTGACACTACAAGGTGTCGAAAGCGTTCCACAGGGATGCTGGCCCATGTTGACGCCAATGCTTCCCACGGTAGAGTCAAGTTGGCTGGATGTCCTTTGGGTGGTGGACCATTCTTGATACACATGGGAAACTGTTGAGTGAGACAGTTCTTGACACAAACCGGTGCGCCTGGCACCCTATCACACATAAATCTTTTGTCTTGCCCATTCACCCTCTGAATGACACACATACACAACCCATGTCTCAATTGTATCAAGGTTTAAAATTCCTTCTTTAACATGTCTCCTCCCCTTCATCTACACTGATTGAAGTGGATTTAACAAGTGACATCATAAGGGATCATAACTTTCACCTGGATTCACCTGGTCAGTCTGACATGGAAAGAGCAGGTGTTCCTAATGTTTTTTACACTCAGTGTAAGTCTCTTACCAAAAATCACCACTGAGCAGTAGACTTGTGGTTCTGATTTGAAGGAGAGGAAATAGAGGACAAACAGTAGAGTATATTGAAAACAAGGAGGAAGGAAGTAGGTAAACATGATGTGACGGAATTCTTCTTTCACAGAACTTCCAAGTTGAGATTCTGAACCATGAGAACTACAAAACCCATAAAACAGAAAAGGACATGGCACATTCTTTAGATTATTCTGATTGGTCGAAAAATATGGACATTCTAACGAGAGTTTAAAAGGAATGCAAGAAAGATAATGCAACATTTCACTTACAGATGAAGTCGGAAGTTTACATACACCTTAGCCAAATACATTTAAACTGAGTTTTCACAATTCCTGACATTTAATCCTTAGGTCAGTTAGGATCACCACTTTATTTTAAGAATGTGAAATGTCAGAATAATAGTAGAGAATGATTTATTTCAGCTTTTATTTCTTTCATCACATTCCCAGTGGCTCAGATGTTTATATACACTCAATTAGTATTTGGTAGCATTGCCTTTAAATTGTTTAACTTGGATCAAACGTTTCGGGTAGCCTTCCACAAGCTTCCCACAATAATTTTGTCCCATTCCTCCTGACAGAGCTTGTGTAACCGAGTCACGTTTGTAGGCCTCCTTGCTCGCACACGCTTTTTTAGTTCTGCCCACAAATGTTCTATAGGATTGAGGTCAGGGCATTGTGATGGCCACTCCAATACCTTGACTTTGTTGTCCTTAAGCCATTTTGCCACAACTTTGGAAGTATGCTTGGGGTCATCGTCCATTTGGAAGACCCATTTGCGACCAACCTTCAACTTCCTGACTGATGTCTTGAGATGTTGCTTCAATATATCCACATACATTTTCCTTCCACATGATGCCATCTATTTTGTGAAGTGCACCAGTCCCTCCTGCAGCAAAGCACCCCCACAACATGATGCTGCCACCCCCGTGCTTCACGGTTGGAATGGTGTTCTTCGGCTTGCAAGCCTCCCCCGTTTTCCTCCAAACATAACAATAGTCATTATGGCCAAAAAGTTATATTTTTGTTTCATCAGACCAAAGGACATTTCTCCAAAAAGTATGATCTTTGTCCCCATGTGCAGGTGCAAACCGGAGTCTGGCTTTCTTATGGTGGTTTTGGAGCAGTGGCTTCTTCCTTGCTGAGCGGCCTTTCAGGTTATATCGATATAGGAATCGTTTTACTTTGGATATAGATACTTTTGTACCTGTTTTCTCCAGCATCTTCACAAGGTCCTTTGCTGTTGTTCTGGGATTGATTTGCACTTTTGCACCAAAGTACGTTCATCTCTAGGGGATAAAACATGTCTCCTTCCTGAGCGGTATGACGGCTGCGTGGTCCCATGGTGTTTATACTTGTGTACTGTTGTTTGTTATTTGTACAGATAAACGTGGTACCTTCAGGCGTTTGGAAATTGCTCCCAAGGATGAACCAGACTTGTGGAGGTCTACAATTTTTTTCTGAGGTCTTGGCTGATTTCTTTTGACTTTCCCATGATGTCAAGCAAAGAGGCAAATACATCCACAGGTACACCTCCAATTGACTCAAATTATGTCAATTAGCCTATCAGAAGCTTCTAAAGCCATGACATCATTATCTGGAATTTTCCACGCTGTTTAAAGGCACAGTCAACTTAGTGTATGTAAACTTCTGACCCACTGGATTTTGTTGGAAAATTCCAGATAATTGTTGGGAAAATGACTTGTGTCATGCACAAAGTAGATGTCCTAACCGACTTGCCAAAACTATAGTTTGTTAACAAGAAATTTGTGGAGTGGTTGAAAAACGAGTTTTAATGACTCCAACCAAAGTGTATGTAAACTTCTGACTTCAACTATATAGGGCAAAAAACATGTTTTTAAAAAAGCTAGCAAGGATAGTAAAATTCTTGCTCTGTTGATAACAAAATCACTCTCTCTCACACTCTTTATATTACAGTTATACCAGAGTAACACAATTTGCATCAGTTTAAAAAACGTCATCATAAGTGGTCCCACAAAACTGTATCAAACTAAATATATAGGCCTATGGTTCATATGATCCATAAAGGTACTTGGACATGTTACTCCACTCCAATTCCGGTAGAAGGCCACTATAACGTCACATATTCCCAGACACACTGTGTTACACTTATGCCAACTGAGATACTACTGCACAGGGTGACTTTTTGACAACGCAAAAAAAAGCGCTGTTGTCAAAACAAGCGCACATTTTTTTAGCTGCCAAAATGGGGCCCACAGAGTCAAACGGGAAAATATGAAATGACACCGTAAAGAGGGGAATAGCGTGCCATTTGACACACAGTCAGTCTAATAGTCGATGCCCTGGTCCTCGTCATAGTGCCCGCTGTACTGCTGTTGGTACCCACCCCGGTACTCCTCTTCGTCGTCATGGTGATACTGGTACTCCGCCTGGTAGTCGCTGTCACTAATCTCCGATCCATTGGTTCCCGTTCCCAGGCTCCCGTTGCCATGGCTACCGGCATTGTTGCCGAGGGTAACGGGAGAGATGGGCTCCGTGGGGGAGGTGCAGTACTTGGGGTCGTAGATCTGCCTGCCCAGGCCGTAGCTGCTCATTCCCTTCTGGGATGCCACCTTGTTGGTGCCCATCTGCAGGGAGATGGTGGAGCTGTCTGCTGTCTGTCCCGCCGACTTCTGGTCATAGATGTCACGGCGGGTACCCGGCGCCGACATGCCAGCCTGGGGGAGAGGAGGGAGGGAGGACAGAGGGGGAGAGGAGGGAGGGAGGACAGAGGAGGAGCGGAGGGAGGGAGAGAGTGGGAGTGAAGGGAGGGAAGGAGAGAGGACAGGGGGGAGCAGAGGGTGGGAATGTTAGGTTGGTGGTTAAGTGGGAGTGTGTGTGTGTGTGCGTGTGTGCATGTGAGAGAGAGTAAAAGGGTGTGTGTTTGTGAGGGAGAGCAAGAATGTGTGTGTCTGTGTGTGTGCGTGCACCTGGCCACAGTAACCTTTAGTTGGTAGATGTCTCACCCTGATACAAGATTACTGCTAATTGCTTCCAGGGATTATAGTGGCTAGGAATCCACTGCAGCAGAACCATTGAACCATAAGAACTACAGTACTTTATACACCACAGACGAACAGTACACTCTTACCTGGCTGGCTCCTTTGTTGGTTCCCATCTGCAGACTGATGGTAGTCTGGTCGTAGGGCTTGTCCGTCTGTGACTTTGGGTCGTATAAGTGTCTCCTGGTCCCGTACGCTGTCATACCAGACTGGCTGGCACATTTATTTGTCCCCATCTACCCAGGACAAAAACAGCTTTCAGACATGGCTCCATCCATAGGTCACAATGTCCTCTAATCAAATCTATTCTATGTCTGGCAATGGTATTGACCACAAATTCAATTTGTTTTTCAGAGTACGACTGGTATCCATTGTTTTGGTACAGACAGGATAACACACACACACACACACACACACACACACACACACACACACACACACACACACACACACACACACACACACACACACACACACACACACACACACACACACACACACACACACACACACACACACACACACACCCCCCCCCGAGAGAGAGAGAGAGGGTATACCAAACATTAGAAACATCTTGAGTTGCAATCCCCCCTTTTACCCTCAGAACAGCATCAATTCGTTGCGGCATTGACTCTACAAGGTGTCGAAAGCGTTCCACAGGGATGCTGGCCCATGTTGACGCCAATGCTTCCCAGAGTTGTGTCAAGATTGTGGGGGTTGTCTTGTTAGACTTCAGTGCAGCTTTTGACATTATTGATCGAAGTCTGCTGCTGGAAAAATGCATGTGTCATGGCTTTACACCCCCTGCTATAATGTAGATAAAGAGTTACTTGTCTAACAGAACACAGAGGGTGTTCTTTAATGGAAGCCTCTCAAATATAATCCAGTTAGAATCAGGAATTCCCCAGGGTAGCCGTTTAGGCCCATTGCTTTTTACAATATTTTTACTAATGACATGCCACTGACTTTGAGTAAAGCCAGAGTTTCTATGTTTGCGGATGACTCAACACTATACACGTCAGCTACTACAGCGAGTGAAATGACTGCAACACTCAACAAAGAGCGGCAGTTAGTTTCTGAGTGGATGGCAATAAATAAGTTAGCCCTAAATATTTCTAAAACTAAAAGCATTGTATTTGGAACAAAACACTCACGAAACCCTAAACCTCAACTTAATCTTGTAATTAATACTGTGTAAATTGAGCAAGTTGAGATGACTAAACTGCTTGGAGTAACACTAGATTGTAAACTGTCATGGTCAAAACATATTAATGCAGTAGTAGCTAAGATGGGGAGAAGTCTGTCTATAATAAAGCGATGCTCTGCCTTCTTAACAACACTATCAACAAGGCAGGTCCTACAGGCCCTAGTTTTGTCGCACCTGGACTATTGTTCAGTCGTGTGGTCAGGTGCCACAAAAAAGGACTTAGGAAAATTGCAATTGGCTCAGAACAGGGCAGCATGGCTAGCCCTGGGATGTACACAGAGAGCTAATATTAATAATATGCATGTCAATCTCTCCTGGCTGAAAGTGGAAGACAGATTTGACTACTTTTATTTTTGAGAGGTGATGTTTCATGTTGACTGCACCGAGCTGTCTGTCTAAACTACTGGCACACAGCTCGGACACCCATGCATACCCCGTTCAAAGGCACTTACATATTTTGTCTTGCCCAATCATCCTCTACAATCCATGTCTCACGGCCTAAAAATCCTTCTTTAACCTGTCTCCTCCTCTTCATCATCTACACTGACTGAAGTGAATTTAACAGGTGACATCAATAGGGGATACTAGGTTTTACCTGGATTCACCTGGTCAGTCTATGTCAAGGAAAGAGCAGGTGTTGTTAATGTTTTGTACACTCAGTATATGTATTTTTCATGTAAATATTTTGGGGGGATGAACTACATGTCTACTGCTGTAATATCATTAAGTGGATATTTTTGGGGATGAGATCCACTTATGACATTATCTCTGTGGTAATTGCCATTGTCTGAGCATGACTCACCTGCAGTCCAATTACACATTGTCCAGCCTTCATTTTCTCCTCGTCGAAATGGCGGGTCCTCTTGTCCGCGTATTTAACACCGAGGTCACAGTTGGAGTTTGAACCTTTGGTTTTCGCCTGTTGCATGGTAAGAGACAAAGTAACAAAGTCAGTGTTGCTTGCAGTTTTACATAACAATGTTTTTACTCACTAATTACAACTGTACTGTAAGCCTACACAGTGGTGCATGGACATCTCAACCACCAGCAATTCAATAAAAACCACAGTGTTTGTCCGACCACGGATTTCAGCACCAACAATAAAAACAAACCAAAAAACAATGTTTGCCTCCTTTTCATGTCATGCTCTCCCATGGCACTGTGTGTGGTGTTATGGCACATGGTTATAACAAGGTCACGAACAACTCAGGGTTCCACATTCACCCCAGTCTAACCGAGAACCTACCACACCAGCCAGGGACAGCAGTGTGCTCTGGACCTGGGTCATGTTCCCATTCTCAAACAGGTCATTGGCCTCAAAGATGTCGTTGGGACAAAGGCCAAACTTCAGAATGGCTCGGATGAAATTCCCCAGATTTTCCAGCTAGAAGGGAACAACAAAGGAAATCAGACTCCGGTTCAGTCTCGTTATTTAGTCTTGTTGAATGAAAAGCATTTTCCCTCTGTGAAATGGTAGCGCTACAGTATATATATCAACATCTTTTATTTTGTTTCACGTACCTTGTGCCAGTTGAGTTTGGAGTGGTTGATTTTCTTGATGGAACCAGGCTGCAGTTTGTTTATCAGCCTAAGGTAGAAGAAAGGAGTAAACTCTAACAGTTTGATATGAACATAAAACAGATTCTCAACTAGAGCAATGAAAAAGAATACACTGTTCCTAGTGGTAGTGAAAATAATGATAGCGAGATTAAGACCACAGAGCTAATCCTCTGTAGGCCTTTTCAACACCTGATCACTGTTATGGAAACAATATAACATCTTGTATTAAGTCTACTTGAGTGATCATCTATTGAGGAATGTGACTAAGTATTCCCCTACATCCTCATAGCTGACTGAGCTGAAGACAGGTGAAGTCAAGGGCTTGTAAACCAGTAAATTGAACAGGGCAAAACATCCTTCACACGTTGGGGATGATTATACAACCTAACAATATGGATTGGACAAATGGTATAAAATGTATAAATACCTAAAACATTAGAATACATATAATAGTCAATCTCACACAGATACACTTTGTGTAGACAGAAAAAAAATAAACTAACTCGCAGAGGATGACTCCGTCCTTAAGGCCCTTCTGGAAGTTCTCTCCAATGGGCATGCCCGTCACCTCCTCGATCCAAAACCGGAGCTCCTCCTCCTTCTGCAGGTCATACTTCCCTGCGATCTGAAAATATCAAATAATTATGTAACTCCACCCACTCTTCATTTAACAATAGTTCAAAATCAAACCCTGACCCCCCTAGACACTTGTGATAGGTAGGCTTAGATAGGTAGGCTATATGACATAAATACCACTTAGCCTACAAGTGGGCAAGGTTGAGCAATTACCATAGACTTCCGATCCTGCAGGCAAACCCAATCCTAACACCAACCAAACAAGCTACACACTTAAGGTATCTTGTAATTTGATCCAATTTTAACCACAATGTAAGCCTAAACCTAGACTATTTTATGAACTCCATAATTTGTTGGTATGATTGTTCTTTCTACTTGATTTTTGTATTTATATATATATATATGTGTGCATTTTCTGTAATTTATGTAATTCAGGGCTCATTTGTAAAAGAGACCTTGGTCTCAGTATGACTCCCTGATAAAATAAAGGTTAAATAAATAAACAAATATGATGCCTGTGTGTGACACAGGGAGTGAGTCTGTGAGTTCTAATAGCCTCTAGGCAGAGAAGCAGTGTTTATGTTAAGTGTAATGCATTAGTCTGACCTCAACAGATTGCTTATTAAGCAGTGAGCAGCACACCCATTCAATAGTTATAACTCGTGGTCATTGGGCCCAGCCGGCCCACTCCTTGGGAAAGTTAGATTAGGTCTGTTTAAAGTGTAGACATGCACAATAATTTATAGGGCTTTTAGCCTGATCTAAATACAGAACATTTGAGAAAGCATTATGCAATTAAAACCAAAAGGAAAAACAATTCTGATATCCATTCTATCCATTCATGTATTTTCTTAAAGAGAAAGTCACTTGAGGTAACGCTTCAATCCTCACAACAGAAGGCCAAAGCTTTTCAACTGAAGCCAAAGCCGATCTATCACATATCGTTCTAAAGGTCAGTTTTTTGGGAGAACACTCTTCTCTCCTCTCCCTCACATCACTGCTGTGTGGCCTGCTGCCAGGAGTGGTAAGACACAGGAAATGACATGGACCGCTGCCCCATGCCTGAACCCTGGCTATAGAGGACGGCTCCACAGATTCCCCAGTCCAGACTAACACCGTTGCTTTACCCAATGACTTGAAGGAGAGAGAGAAAGACAGACAGACACAAACACAGAACGCAAGATAGAAAGACTCCTGAGATGTCCTGAGCAATAAAGTGTCTTAAACTTCCATGAAAACATTACAGAGACAACGTTACGTGAGGTAGCGGAGGGAGACATTAGAGGGATATTGCCCTCAGCCATCTTATTAATGAGCTTTCATAGGCTGCTTGGTTGAAGCCCTGGACTTCCAACTGTGATGTACATATCTTCAAATAATCACATTTTATTCATCACATACACAGATTGAGCAGATGTTATTGCGGGTGTAGCGAAATGCTTGTGTTTCTAGCTCCATCAGTCCAGTAGTATCTAACAATTCACAACAATACACAAATGTAAAAGTAAAATAATGGAATTAAGAAATATATAAATATCAGGATGAGCAATGTCGGAGTGGTATTGACTAAATACAGTAGAATAGAATACAGTATATACATATGAGATAAGTAAAGCAGTATGTAAACATTATTAAAGTGGCCAGTGATTCCATGTCTATGTATTTAGGGCCGCAGCCTCTAAGGTGCAGGGCTGAGAAACTGTGTGGTAGCCGGCTAGTGATGGCTATTTAACAGTCTGATGGCCTTGAGATTGAAGCTGTTTTTGATGCACCTGTACTGGCCTCACCTTCTGGATGATAGTGAGGTGAACAGACCGTGGCTCGGTTGGTTGATGTAATTGATGATCTTTTTGCCTTTTTGTGACATCGGGTGCTGTAGGTGTCAAAAGCTTTGATTTGGGAATTCTAAATTCCAACAGAACAAAGTGTATAAATCAATATCAAATATTTCAATGCCCTTGGACACGGGAAAAATGGGTCACCTTTTTTTAACACAAATGCTACCTGGGCAGGCAGTGTGTCCCCGGTGATGCGTTGGGCAGACCGTACCACCCTCTGGAGAGCTCTGCGGTTGCGGGTGGCGCAGTTACCGTACCTGGCGGTGATACAGCCCGACAGGATGCTCTCAATTGTACATCTGTGAAAGTTTCTGAGGGTCTTAGGGGCCAAGCCGAATTTCTTCAGCCTCCTGAGGTTGAAGAGGCGCTGTTGCGCCTTCTTCACCACACTGTCTGTGTGGGTGGACCATTTCAGGTTGTCAGTGATGTGTACGCCGAGGAACTTGAAGCTTTCCACCTTCTCCACAGCGGTCCCGTCGATGTGGATAGGGCCGTGCTTCCTCTACTCTTTTCTGAAGTCCACGATCAGCTCCTTCGTTTTGTTGATGTTGAGAGGGGTTATGTTCCTGGCCCCACTCTGCCAGGGACCTCACCTCCTCCCTGTAGGCTGTCTCATCATTGTTGGTAATCAGGCCTACTACTGTTGTGTCGTCTGCAAATTTGATGATTGAGTTGGAGGCATGAGTGGCCACGCAGTGAACGGGGAGTAAAGGAGGGGGCTGAGCACGCACCCTTGTGGGGCCTCTGTGTTGAGGATCAGCGAAGTGGAGGTGTTATTTCCTACCTTCACCACCTGGGGGTGGACTGTCAGGAAGTCCAGGAGCAGTTGCACAGGGCGGGTTTCAGACCCAGGGCCCCGAGCTTAATGATGAGCTTGGAGGGTACAATGGTGTTGAAGGCTGAGCTATAGTCAATGAACTGCATTCTGACGTAGGTATTCCTCTTGTCCAGATGGGATAGGGCAGGGTGCAGTGCGATGGCAACTGCATCGTCTGTGGATCTATCTATCTATCTATATTACTGCCTCATTGCCTGAATCCGTAATGGGTCTGCGGTCAAACGACCACCCCGCATCACTGTCAAACGCTCCCTAAAACACTTCAGCGAGCAGGCCTTTTTAATCGACCTGGCCCGAGTATCCTGGAAGGATATTGACCTCATCCGTCAGTAGAGGATGCCTGGTTGCTCTTTAAAAGTGCTTTCCTCTCCATCTTAAATAAGCATGCCCCATTCAAAAAATGTAGAACCAGAAACAGATATAGCCCTTGGTTCTCTCCAGACCTGACTGCCCTTGACCAGCACAAAAACATCCTGTGGCGTTCTGCATTAGCATTGAACAGCCCCCGTGATATGCAACTTTTCAGGGAAGTTAGGAACAAATATACACAGGCAGTTAGGAAAGCTAAGGCTAGCTTTTTCAAGCAGAAATGTGCATCCTGTAGCACAAACTCAAAGTTCTGGGACACTGTAAAGTCCATGGAGAATAAGAGCACCTCCTCCCAGCTGCCCACTGCGCTGAGGCTAGGAAACACTGTCACCACCGATAAATCCACTATAATTGAGAATGTCAATAAGCATTTTTCTACGGCTGGCCATGCTTTCCACCTGGCTACCCCTACCCCGATCAACAGCCCTCCACCCCCCCACAGCAACTCGCCCAAGCCTCCGCCACTTCTCCTTCACCCAAATCCAGATAGCCGATGTTCTGAAAGACCTGCAAAATCTGGACCCCTACAAATCAGCCGGGCTAGACAATCTGGACCCCTCTCTTTCTAAAATTATCTGCCGAAATTGTTGCAACCCCTATTACTAGCCTGTTCGACCTCTCTTTCATATCGTCTGAGATTCCCATAGATTGGAAAGCTGCCACGGTCATCCCCCTCTTCAAAGGGGGAGACACTCTAGACCCAAACTGCTACAGACCTATATCTATTCTACACTGCCTTTCTAAGGTCTTCGAAAACCAAGTTAACAAACAGATTACCGACCATTTCGAATCCCACCGTACCTTCTCCGCTATGAAATCTGGTTTCAGAGCTGGTCATGGGTGCATCTCAGCCACGCTCAAGGTACTAAACAATATCATAACCGCCATCGATAAGAGACATCACTGTGCAGCCGTATTCATCGACCTGGCTAAGGCTTTCGACGCTGTCAATCACAACATTCTTATTGGCATACTCAACAGCCTTGGTTTCTCAGATGATTGCCTCGCCTGGTTCACCAACTACTTCTCTGATAGAGTTCAGTGTGTCAAATCGGAGGGCCTGTTGTCCGGACCTCTGGTTGTCTCTATGGGGGTGCCACAGGGTTCAATTCTCGGGCCGACTCTCTTCTCTGTATACATCAATGATGTCACTCTTGCTGCTGGTGATTCTCTGATCCACCTCTACGCAGACGACACCATTCTGTATACTTCTGGCCCTTCTTTGGACACTGTGTTAACTAACCTCCAGACTAGCTTCAATGCCATATAACTCTCCTTCCGTGGCCTCCAACTGCTCTTAAATGCAAGTACAACTAAATGCATGCTCTTCAACCGATCGCTGCCTGCACCTGCCCGACCATCCAGCATCACCAGTCTGGACGGTTCTGACTTAGATTATGTGGACAACTACAAATACCTAGGTGTCTGGTTAGACTGTAAACTCTCCTTCCAGACTCACATTAAACATCTACAATCTAAAATTAAATCTAGAATCGGCTTCCTATTTCGCAACAAAGCATCCTTCACTCATGCTGCCAAACATACCCTCGTAAAACTGACCATCCTACCGATCCTCGACTTCGGCGATGTCATTTACAAAATAGCCTACAACACTCTACTCAACAAATTGGATGCAGTCTATCACAGTGCCATCCGTTTTGTCACCAAAGCCCCATATACTACCCACCACTGCGACCTCTACGCTCCTGTTGGCTGGCCCTCGCTTCATACTCGTCGCCAAACCCACTGGCTCCAGGTCATCTACAAGTCTCTGCTAGGTAAAGCCCCGCCTTATCTCAGCTCACTGGTCACCATAGCCGCACCCACCCGTAGCACGCACTCCAGCAGGTATATCTCAATGGTCACCCCCAAAGCCAATTCTTCCTTTGGCCGCCTCTCCTTCCAGTTCTCTGCTGCCAATGACTGGAACAAACGGCAAAAATCACTAAAGCTGGAGACTCTTACCTCCCTCACTAGCTTTAAGCACCAGCTGTCAGAGCAGCTCACAGATCACTGCACCTGTACATACAGTAGCTGATCTGTAAATAGCCCATCCAATCTACCTCATGCCCATACTGTATTTATTTATTTATCTTGCTCCTTTGCACCCCAGTATCTCTACTTGCACATTCATCTTCTGCACATTCTACCATTCCAGTGTTTAATTGCTATATTGTAATTACTTCGCCACCATGGACTATTTATTGCCTTACCTCCCTTATCCTACCTCATTTGCACATAATGTATATAGACTTTTCTACGGTATTATTGATTGTATTTTTGTTTATACCATGTGTAACTCTGTGTTGTTGTATGTGTTGAAATGCTTTGATTTATCTTGGCCAGGTCACAGTTGCAAATGATAACTTGTTCTCAACTAGCCGACCTGGTTAAATAAAGGTGAAATAAATAAAAATAAATAAATAAACTGAGGTGGTAAGCAAATTAAAGTGGGTCTAGGGTGTCAGGGAAGTTAGAGGTGATATGATCCTTAACAAGCCTCTCAAAACACTTAATGATGACAGAAGTGAGTGCCACGGGGTGATAGCCATTTAGTTCTGTTACCTTTGCTTTCTTGGGTAAGGGAACAATGGTAGACATCTTGAAGCAAGTGGGGATAGTAGACTGCGATAGGGAGAGATTGAATATGTCCGTAAACACTCCAGCCAGCTGGTCTGCGCATGCACTGAGGACGCGGCTAGAGATGCCGTCTGGGCCGGCAGTCTTGTGAGGGTTAACACGCTTAAATGTCTTACTCGTCGGCCCCAGAGAAGGAGAGCCCACAGTCCTTGGGAGCGGGCTACGTCGGTGGCACAGTGCCACCCTCAAAGTGGGCGAAGAATGTGTTTAGCTTGTCTGGGAGCAAGACGTCGGTGTCCGCGTCGTGGCTGGTTTTCCCTTTGTAATCCGTGATTGTCTGTAGACCCTGCCACATACAGTGCAACTTAAAAGTTTGGACACACCTACTCATTCAAGGATTTTTCTTTATTTTTTACTATTTTCTACATTGTAGAATAATAGTGAAGACATCAACTATGAAATAACACATGGAATCATGTAGTAACCAAAAAGGTGTTAAACAAATCAAAATACATTTTATATTTGAGACTCTTCAAAGTTGCCTCCCTTTGCCTTGATGACAGCTTTGTACACTTGGCATTCTCTCAACCAGCTTCATGAGGTAGTGACCTGGAATGCATTTCAATTAACAGGTGTGCCATGTTAATTTGTGGAATTTCTTTCCTTCTTAATATGTTTGAGCCACTCAGTTGTGTTGTGACAAGGTAGGGGTGGTATACAGATGATATCCCTATTTGGTAAAAGTCCAAGTCCATATTATGGCAAGAACAGCTCAAATAAGCAAAGAGAAACGACAGTCCATCATTACTTTAAGACATGAAGGTCAATCAATCCGGCATTCTCTCAACCAGCTTCACCTGGAATGCTTTTCCAACAGTCTTGAAGAAGTTCCCACATATGCTGAGCACTTGTTGGCTGATTTTGCTTCACTCTGCGGTCCAACTCTTCCCATCTCAATTGGGTTGAGGTCGGGTGATTGTGGAGGCCAGGTCATCTGATACAGCACTCCATCACGCTCCTTCTTGGTCAAATAGCCCTTACACAGCCTGGCGGTGTGTTGGGTCATTGTCCTGTTGAAAAACAAACGATAGTCCCACTAAGCACAAACCAGATGGGATGGCGTATCGCTGCAGAATGCTGTGGTAGCCATGCTGACTAAGTGTGCCTTGAATTCTAAATAAATCACTGACAGTGTCACCAGCAAAGCACCCCCACACCATAACACCTCCTCCTTCATGCTTCACAGTGGGAACTACACATGTGGAGATCATCCGTTTACCTACGCTGCGTCTCACAAAGACATGGCGGTTGGAACCAAAAATCTCTAATTTGGATTCAGACCAAAGGACAGATTTCCACCGGTCTAAGCAAGTCTCTTCCTATTGGTGTCCTTTAGTAGTGGTTTCTTTGCAGCAATTCGACCATGAAGGCCTGATTCACGCAGTCGCCGCTGAACAGTTGATGTTGAGATGTGTCTGTTACTTGAACTCTGTGAAGCATTTATTTGGGCTGCCATTTCTGAGGCTGGTAACTCTGATGAACTTATCCTCTACAGCATAGGTAACTCTGGGTCTTTCTTTCCTGTGGCGGTCCTCATAAGAGCCAGTTTCATCATAGCGCTTGATGGTTTTTGTGACTGCACTTGAAGAAAATGTGAAAGTTCTTTAAATATTCCGAATTGACTGTCCTTCTTGTCTTAAAATAATGACGGACGGTTGTTTCTCTATGCTTATTGGGCTGTTCTTGCCATAATATGGACTTGGTCTTTTACCAAATAGGGATATTGTCTGTATATCACCCCTACCTTGTCACAACACAACTGATCGGCTCAAACGCATTAAGAAGGAAAGAAATTCCACAAATTAACTTTTCCGTAGCTCAGTTGGTAGAGCATGGTGTTTGCAACGCCAGGGTTGTGGGTTCGATTCCCACGGGGGGCCAGCACAGAAAAAAAAAAGAAAAAAAAATGTATGAAATTGTGTGAAATGTATGCATTCACTACTGTAAGTCGCTCTGGATAAGAGCGTCTGCTAAATGACTAAAAATGTAAAATGTAAACAAGGCACACCTGTTAATTGAAATGCATTCCAGGTGACTACCTCATGAAGCTGGTTGAGAGTATTCCAAGAGTGTGCAAAGCTGTCATCAAGGCAAAGGGTGGCTACTTTTAAGAATCTCAAATATATTTTTATTTGTTGAACACTTTTTAGGTTACTACATGATTCCATATGTTTTATTTTATATGTTTTATGTCTTCACTATTAGGTGTGTCCAAACTTTTGACTGGTACTGTACGTCCCGTGTCTGAGCCGTTGAATTGCGACTCCACTTTGTCTCTGTACTGATGTTTTGCCTGTTTGATTGCCTTACGGAGGGAATAACTCCACTATTTGTATTCAGCCATATTTCCAGTCACCTAGTCATGGTTAAAAGCGGTGGTTCACACTTTCAGTTTTGCGCGAATGCCTTCCACAGTTTCTGGTTTGGGTAGGTTTTAACAGTCACTGTGGGAACAACATCCCCTACACTTCCTGATGAACTCAGTCACCGTGTCCATGTAAGCGTCAATGTTATTCTCAGAGGCTACCTGGAACATATCCCAGTCTGCGTGATCAAAACAATCTTGAAGCATGGATTCTGATTGGTCAGACCAGCATTGAATAGACCTTAGCACGGATACTTCCTGTTTGAGTGTCTGCCTATAGGAAGGGAGGACCAAAATGGAGTCGCAATCCTTGTAGGCACCTCGAAAAGGCGAGTGGCAGTGAGTGGCAGTGATCTAGTGTTTTTCCTAAGCGAGTACTACAGTCAAGGTGTTGATAGAACTTCGGCGGCGTTTTCCTCAAATTTGGTTTCCAGTTTTCATAAAGTCCAGTGTAGTTCCTTGAGGGCCGTCGTGGTATCGGCTTGAGGGGGAATTTCCAAGGCTGTGACTATAACCGAAGAGAATTCTCTTGGGAGGTAATACGGTCGGCATTTGATTGTGAGGTATTTTAGTTCAGGTGAACAAAAGGTTCTGTATGTTATCACAATCGCACCATGAGTAGTTAATCATGAACTATACACCCCGCCTTTCTTCTTCCCGGAGAGTTCTTTATTCCGGTCTGTGCGATGAACTGAGAACCCAGCTTGCTGTATGGACGGGGACAGTATATCCGGAGAGAGCCATGATTCCGTGAAACAGAGTATGTTACAGTCCCTGACATCTCTCTGGAAGGAGATCCTCACCCTGAGCTCGCCGACTTTATTGTCCATGAGACATTAAGCGAGTAATATACTTGGAAACAGTGGATGGTGTGCCCGCCTCCTGAGTCAGACTAGAAGTCCACTCGGAATACCTCTTCTCCGTCCGCGGCGACTTGGATGAGCCTCTGGGATAAGTTCAAAAGCCCTTGGGGGTACGAACAAAGCATCGAATTCAGGAAAGTCGTATTCCTGGTTATTACCGCTGCTCTGATATCCAAAAGTTATTTCCAGATGTATGTAATAACACAAAACACGTTCTGGGCTAATAATGTCAGAAATAACACACAAAAAAACTAAATACTCAAAAGTTGCTTAGGAGCTAGAAGCAGAGCTGCCATGTCTGTCGGCACCATCTTGCTGCTTTTGCTAATTAATCAATTAATCAAGAGAAAGCACTCAGAGTGCTGCATGTACACCTCAGCGTGCTGATCTAGGATCAGGACTCCCCTCTCCATGTAATCTTATTCATAATGATCTAAAAGGCTAAACTGATCCTAGATTAGCACTGAGACGCTTGATACATACGGCTCTAGGGCTAATTATCGACTAAGGAGGTATTGTTTTTCCTCGCGGCGCCACAGGAGCAGCCCAAGCAAGTTATGGTACAGTAACAACACTGGAGTTAGTAGTTTCCCCATAGAGAAGGAATGTGGAATAGCGATCGACCAGGTTTCTTCCTCGCAGCTCGAATTACTGTAGTGCATCCTCAGTCTGGCACGCAAGCACAGATCTGACTGCCTCATGGGGAAACCGGAGGGGTTCAGACAGTACATGCAGTGTACCTGGATATCAAGGAGAAAATCTGACTCTTACAAGGTCTTTGGACAGGAAAATGCAAACCCTATTGACGGCTGTGTAACAAAAATGCAAATGTTCACAATTTCACACTACAACCTCAGTGTGGAAATATATAAATAGAGTTTTGTAGGTATAACAAAAAAAACAAGCTACACATTCTCAGATACTTTTTTTAAAATGAATTATTATTTCACAAACAGAGATTGTGAGCCATCATGGGCTATTGACCTCCATGCAAATGTATGGAATAAAAGGTTAGGTACCGAACCTGAACCATACAAAGATATCTCAAAATAACAAAACCTCCAAGTTTATATCAACCTCAAAAACAAAAAGCCATTGGCAATACCACTGGTCTGTTTTCATTGTCTGAGTCAAGCTACCACAATGTCAAAACAGACCCTCTTCAAGGTGTGTGTGTGTGTGTGTGTTTGAGAATGTGGGCAGTGTGTTTTTAGCTGGGAGGAGCCGAGGTAGATCCAAGAGATCCCTCATCTGCAATTTATTAAACACACATGTTGTACTTGAATGACACACACAAAACCAGCACCTCTTGCTGCCTATGGTGAAAACAAGCAAACAAGTAGAGGTTTTCCAAAGGTTCAGAGCCATCTCTGATAGGCCTAATCCTCCACATTCAGAGTCTAACCTCTGCTGAAAGAAGTCTTCAGTTCTCTCAGGAAGACAGAGGGCTGAAATCCCATCAACCTCACACATAACAACTCCCACTTTAACTGTTTCTAACGGTTCATCACCCTTCACACATAACAAACCAGACTTTTGTGCCTAATAGTTCATCACCCGCCAACATGAGAGTCTTGACAGTCAAATCTGAAATCTCTCATCAAGATGAAAAGGGAAAACAATTATTTCAGTATTGCTCAAAGGCTGGGTGTAAGAAAGATGGCCGTCGTTCCTACAAAGACCAGCAGACCTCAAAAAGGGCAAAGAGTCTTTAATGTGATTAAAAGGTGGGGAAAGTTGATGTGATGTCCCAGGAAAAATTAATCCGACTTCGATACCACGCTGGAAGGGTCAGAGTTCAATGTGAAAGGTAGATAAAGGAAAAAGTGCCCCTCGCAACCTTGTGTCGTGCCAAACAAGCTACGCTAGCCGTTGCTATGAGACTCATGTCCCACACAGGGAGTCCTTTTAAAAAATGTCCAATGCAGCCATTTTTATCTCAATATCAAATCATTTCTGGGTAACAATTAAGTACCTTACAGTGACTGTTTTCATTTAAAATGGCAAAAAAAGTACAAAATAGCTTCTTAACAAAGTGCAAATTATCAAGCAAGAACTTTGCTAGAACTGTCTGGGAGAGGTCTAAGTGGGGAAGGGAAAACAGAAAATGTGCCATTATTGGCAGAGACGCTTGGAACTGTTACTTATTGGTCTAACTAATTTACGCATGGTGATGTCACTGTGGATGGCCAAAACTCCATCCTATGGAACGCCGTTTGGGTCTTTGCCTGTCAAAAAAGATACACGCGTTAAATAAGCTTTTAATTTTACACGTCAAATAACAGAATTCTATTATAGAATGTTGTGTGTGCTGAATTTGCATGTGCAAGCCAAGTGCCACCACTACTATCAGTAGCACTGTCAAAGCCGTACAAAAAAGCCTGCAAACAAGCACACACCGGCCACGAACGATGTGTTTACAATACCGCATTGTTAATAAGTCATTATTTGTTTGACCGCTACTTCTGGGCTAGCTAGCTAGCTTTAGCTTGGGACCTAGCTAGCACCAATACAACCAGCCTGAAAACAATGACCAGTAGAAACTGCAGTCATTTTCATTATTCTTAGCAATGATTTAGGAATCCTTGCGAGTAAGTATTACCTAGGTAGCCACGTGTTGTTCGCCTATTGAAATTTAACTTCAGTTCATGAAAATAAATAGCTAGCCAACGACTTAACCCCGTTGCCCAAAGCTAACGTTATAAACAGCCAGCTAGCTTCACCTGGCTAGTGAGGCTCGACCGGACCGGGTTATGGGTTGTGAAGCTAGCCACAATTAGGATTAGGCACAATAGTGGAATTTGCGGGTTGCCTTCAAAATAAAATTACCTATTTGAAAGTGATGCAGAAGGTTACAACTGGTGGAATCAGAGAATTAACTAAAGAGAATAAAGGAAAAGACAGAAGAAAATAGCAAACAACAATGCAAAAAAATTAAATAATAATACATTTAAAACAAAGGACATCAAGGACAACTGAAATCATAACAGCAATGCCAACTGTATATGTTTGTGGGGATCAACGAAATGGAGTATCAGTCTACTCAATACCCATGATATTTTTCCCCAACGTCCTCCTCAGAGTTATCAGACTCCAAAACACCCACGCAGTATTGTTTTTCCTCTGGAATAACGCTCAATACACATAGTAGGTTGACAATAAATGTGTCTCAATTCCGTTGTTTCAGAGTCCCGCAATAAGAGCTACGACGCTAATGTTCTCTGGGTGTCACTGAGTAGACTGATACCCCATGTCATTGACCCACAATCCATAGGTAAGGCTGTACAGTGAAATAAGTATGTCCCCAATGCAATTCTAAAGGCTAATACATCCAGTGTGATTTCAACAGATTTGTCAAATTAACAAATTATTGTCTTTTGTTGATTTAATATAACCTCGTTTATTATGATCTATTCAATTATAGCGTAATTCTACTTTTTGTATTAATTTGCATCACGATCAATGACATACCTTTAATTTGAAGGCTAACCGCAAAGTCCACTATTGTGGCTAATCCTTATTGTGGCTAGCTTCACATAGATGGGTCCGACCATTAATCAAATAAGAACTGTTTCATTAATTAGGGTTATTTTTGATGATGACACCTAGCTATATAGTTAGCTAGCTAACTATATAGCTACTGAAACAGATTATGTTGTTTTGCTATGTTTTTGGGGAAGAACATTGTTTGCATCCATCAGCTAGCTAGCTTTTTTTATGACCAGCACTGTAGGTGCGCGAGACAACTTTACCAGCATCATAGCATACGTATCGATGAATCGTTGTGACATATGAAATACGAGTGATAGTGTAATCAATGTTTAACAACTACGTAAAAAAGTAATGAACGTGTTAAATTATTATGTGACGTGCAGTCATTCAGGTCCTGATTGGTCAACAAGCTTATTTGACACGTCAAATAACACTATTTGACGTGTATCTTTTTTTACACGCAAATACCCAAACGACGTTACATAATATCCCACCAAAACAACATGACATTTCAGGCAGTCTTTTCACACAGCTCTTACACTAAAAAGTCCATTATCATAATTTTCACAAGTTCACAGTATTATTCCAATCTCAGTATGGAAATATATACAAAGCACAGGGAAATCACGTTTTTGACTGCACTGGGCCTTTAAAACTTCCCGTGGATGGCTGACAGAGGGGAGTGTGTACAGTTCCTATTCGGGTCTAGCAATCTCTCCTCTACAGCCCAACAATAGCTCCAGTGTTCTTGGGACTTGATAGAGCAGAGCTAGCTAGGCATTCAGAGAGGAAAGAGGGGGAGTAAAGCAGAAATTGATTAATCTTTCTCTTTTCTCAGGCATACAGAGAAAGAAACCCCCTCGTCTTATACTACCACTCCTGCCCACGCAACTGGAAGCATTTCCTGATGGGTCTGTGGAATGGAGAGAACATCTGGACTGAAAAAAGAATGAGAGTGCCGTATTGTAAACAGGCCGCTCCTTATGGATACGACTTTACTGTACTGCATGTTGCAAAAATCACAAGCTTTGTCCTCCAAAAACCTCTTACTGTTTGTTACCACAAAACCCACAATCTGTCCAAATATTGGTTATCCATTTATTGGAGAGGAAATAGCATTGAATGGAGCCTTAACAATAGAGACAGCTGGTGAGGCGTTAATAAATGATTAACCTTCCGTGGCTCTGGAAAATGTTCAATGGAGTGGAATGATGCAAGGATGATGAGCATGAGGTGAGGTAGAAACAATTCACCATGTCTGTTTATGTCGCCCTAGGCCCATTGTCATATTGCTGTTTGTTGTAGTGCTGAGCAATTCACCCATTTTTCAGTTTTTAAACACCTAATTGACCAACTCGGTTCAATTATTTTAATTCCATTTTGTGTTTTTTTTCTGTGAGCTCAATGCGCACATTGCAAAGTTTCTCTAGAAATAAATCAGATCCAGCCTGAACTGTGCATGTAGTAGGGAGTTGTAGTTTCCAGCAGGCCAATATTCTGCATATATAGTTTAGTGCATAAAACATGGTAATTAACTTCAATGAACATAATCCATTGTGCATCTACCTGTCCGGTCTGTATTTCTTTTACGCCTGCTACAGAAGAGAGAAGAATGCACGATCGTAAGGGGATATAGAGAGAAGCTTTAGCTTCGCGAGGTATCTCTACCTGGAAATACATAATCCAAGTGATTGATAGTTGGTATTTATTCAGCAGTCATAAAAGTATGCCTTACTTACTTTGAAGAACTACAAAATAGTGATTTTGTCAGATAGCAGCTCTATAGAGATGAGATGATGACTTGGCATGATATAATAAAGTCATCAAATAAAACAAATGTAATATACACCGTTACTGAAATATTGTATTAAAGTAACGTGAATAAATTGTTAATTAGTGACAAGCAGTAATGAGCAGTCACTACCATTATGGGACTTATGAATTGTTTTATTCTGTGTTGTTACAGCACTCAACCCAAATAATCTAAACCAAAATCCAAAATCGTGATATTTTTTTCATAATCGAACTGACCTTAAAAAGCACTAATTGTTCAGCACTAGTTTGTTGACATATAGTAAGAACATGTTAACAGAGTCTTAAGTAAAGCTGGAAGGCGGCCATTTTCCACATTGTGTGAACAATAACGTTTTTCCTTTTCCAATTCGAATCTATCCATCCTCAAAAGTGAGCCATGACTCAAAATGTCACTGTTATCCTTAGGACACATCCTCCTGCCCTAAAAATAACCAGAAAGGGGGAAAAAAGACTCCCAATATGTCACAAACAGAAAGTGCTGCTGCTCCATCCTGTGTTTTTCTTGAAGGGCAATTATAGCCTGTGTTTATTTAACAGCACTCAAGGAAGACTCCTTCCTGTTCTCCTTGAGGTGTCAGCGTGGGGTTTAAAGGGCGATTCTGGGACAACCTCAACGGAGGGAGGATGGCCACGTCAGCACTTTAGAGGAGCGTCAACAAAAACATGACATTCCCTCCCAACAGCCATGCGTGTTGTGGTGGTAGAGCTCATTAAAAAGGGAAGGCACACACGAGCACACACACAGCCCCCAGTTTGATTAAATATATGGATACTTGAATCTTTTGCATTTACATTCAATTATACAAAACAGAACAAGTGTCGGGTCTTTCCTGGCAGTTACATGCAAATATTTCCCGACTGATACACTTGAGCATAATCTCTTCAGTCCTCTCTCAAACAACTATCTGCCAAGCCAACACCACAAACATGTCTTTGTTCTGTGTGGCTTGACATGGGCTACCCTTATATAGTGTTTTCAGGGAATATATTTTAAGTCCTATGTATGAGACGCACCGTGCACATGTGTCACTGCAGCCTTATCTGTTGTGAGCAGGAGAGAAAAGTAGCTGCAGACACATAATGCTGCAGATATGATACAAGAACGGTGTGATGAGAGGTGCTTGGCCAAAGTCATTTGAAGTGCGAAAAGGTGTAGGGAATGTGGCTTGAATTAATTCTTATTGAAAATGACGCAAGTTGCGTCTTCGTAGTGAGATTAACCAGTATGTGTTGAATGTTCACATAAAAGAAAGCACATTCTTGAATACCCTTCTCTTTTCTATGGCCTTCACTTCTTTCTATTTGTTTCCTCATTCGGGTATTCATGATATGGACACGTTTGTAGCGGTATAGCCCACTTCTTCTGTATGTACTGTAACTCTGTACTGCATCTCTCAGTAGGTTACAGAGGGGGTATAGGTAGGGTGGCAGTGTAAGGGGTGTGTGCTGACGGCAGAGAAGTCATACGCAGGAGAGCAAAACTGTGGTTCCAACGGCTCAGTTTAATAATAAAAACCCACCGGATTACAGAACAATAAGAAATGGGTACATAACCCGACGCACACCAGAACATAACGTGCACAAGCACTTACAAACAAACAATACGCACTTACAAACAAACAATACCGGACAAGGACATGTGGGGAACAGAGGGTTAAATACACAACATGTAATTGATGGGATTGAAACCAGGTGTGTGGGAAGACAAGACAAAACAAATGGAAAATGAAAGGTGGATCGGCGATGGCTAGAAGACCGGTGACGTCGACCGCCGAACGTCGCCCGAACAAGGAGAGGGACCGACTTCGGAGGAAGTCACGACAGGCAGGTAGCCTAGAGGTTAAAAGCGTTGGCCCAGTAACCAAAAGGTTGCTGGTTTGAATCCCGAGCCGACAAGGTGAAAAATCTGTGGATGTGCCCTTGAGCAAGGCACGTGTCAAAACTTCCAGCCTGGTTTTCAGAATTGCTAGAGGACTGAAGGTTTAAGTGTCCTGTCCTTGAGGCAGCGCAGATGTCAGGCCATCACAGCACCACTTTATTAAAGTCCTCACTGTGAAGTGACCATACTTATCGTAGGCATTTGGCTGATATCGTTCAGTACGATAAGTAGCCTATACTAGAGAAATGTGAAGTTTGAAATCAAATATGATTGTTAATATGGGTGATTGTTAATGGGACAATTGTTGGCTACAACCATCAGACTAGTAGTAGTATTTAAAAGGATAATAAAAAATGTTGCACATCAATGTTATAAACTTATCGTTCTAATTATTGTGAAAGCATCAATTCAGGCAATTTATTGCGATATGGATTTTAGTCCATATCGCCCAGCTCTACTGTATCACTAAAGAAAAAGCTATAACTGCAACAGTTTCAACCCTGTATCAGATTCATAATTACAGGTATTGGCATAGTTGAAACGTTTTGGACGGTATCAGATAACACAATGCAGGAAGCCACAACTTGCAATATGGCTGAAAGCCAGGGAGTGGACAATTTACAAAGCAGGCTAATTCACTTTCATCATTGTTGCAATTACTGGACAAAGCAACGTCCTTTGTAGTGTAGAGCTCTATTGTAGTCATGCATGTTAGGTATTCATAAACAGCACATACAAGCATTTCCTGAGAATTTCCAAATTAATCAAACTGTTAAAGTGCATCACACTAATAAAAGCTAAAAAGGTACAGTAAACATTACCTTCTAACATGGAGAACTGACTTAATATGCAAAACCAATTGACAGAGGATGTGTGTTGAGCTGCTAACAAAAACATAGGATGATGTCAATGCCATTTCAAGTAAGTCAATTATCAATTTCCTGAATCCACTGAGTTGAAATGGAATCGACTCCAATCACCCAAGCCTGCTACACCAGTACAATGTCCTACGTTGTTGCTGTTTGACACAGCCATAGTTGTGAAGATGTTGTGTGGTGCTTTTTAACCATCAAAGTAATAAAGACTGTGTAAGGTGATGCTGACGACAGCCAGTGACACACACACCAAAGCTCCCACTGTGGTCTTGACGTCCAAGTGATGGGAGCCTCCCCTTGTGATCAGCTATTTACTTCCTGGAACACATCTGGGTGCCAGCCTGCCAGGAGTTACCATAAGAACCATGACCAGGAACCCATGTGGAGGGCTCTACTGGGGCTTTAACTATACTATTACGGACAGTTTCCCAGACTCAGTTTAAGCATATTCCTGGCCTAAAAAGCACTTTCAATGGAGATTCTACCTTGAGAATGCTTAAGTCCAGGAGTAGGCTTAATCTGGGGCTGGGAAACTGCCCCAAAGGCTTTGCCTGAACTGCATTAACGTAGATCTTCACTAGAAAGAAATACTAAAAAGTTATAAGGGAGGTTGGCTATGAGGTTTTTGTGCTCCGCTTGACAGTTCAGAGACATTCATGGCACTTCCTATGAAACATAATTATTTTCCACAAGCAGACCACTGAAGGGCTGGCATATCTCCGTCAGACTTCTAATAAAGCGTATCTTCAGCAGACAACGTGGAAAATGTCTCCGCTCACACTGGCAGGCGATAGGGACGGAAGTTTATGGAACCATTGCTTTGCATGGATGGAATGACACACTTCGAGATCCAATTTAAAAGGGAGTGAAATGACAAAGTGTCATGTTGTATAAATGATTGGAGACAAGGGCAGGAAAACGTAATAGGGGGTTTTAATACTCTAACCAAAAATACAACATGCCATGAAAAGGCACGGGGATGAAGCCCAAAACAAACACTTATACAAAAACACAGGGATGTAACCCAAACAAAAGAGCGAGGTTAAACCTCTAATAAATACACGGGACGAGACCCGTAATAACAATATACGGGACGAGACCTGTAATAACAAGTGCACAACAATACACGGGACGAGACCTATAACGAGTACACAATACACGCAGCACGAAAGCCGAAACAACAAAGCACAGGTACTCACAAGACCAACGGACATGGGAACAATAACAGACAAAACAATGGTGAACAGAGGGCACATATATACAATTACTAACCAGGGCGAATGGGAACCACGTGTGCGTAATGAAACAGTTCAGTGACGCCTAGAGGCTGGTGATGTAGACCTCAGGAGCTGGTGCACGGAATGAGCAGCAGTACCGGGGGAATCCACCGGAGAGCAGGTGTGGATATCAGTATAAAAAGATAAAGACGACTGGGGAAAGTTTTTTCAGACTAAGTGGCTTGACCTGGGAAAACTCTGGGCCCTAGATATACGGTAGCTATAAGTGGGTCAAGTTAGGTGGTCAGGAAAAACTCCTGGTGTACTGTGATGATTTCTAGTAGATTTGTACCCAGACAAAGGGAGGTGATCCACCTCTTTAGATCATGTGTGGGACAGACTGAACGTGTGGCTGATAGACCTCTGGGCCATCTGGGGTTCTCCCCAAGAACAATGTGCTCAATTGAACAGAAGTAGGGTTGGGCGATATATCAAATTCATTCGATTAATTAGAATTTATGTTTTTGTGCGATGTTCCAAATGCCTGTATCGCAATAATCTAGTTTATTTTTTATATGAGCGTTTATGTCTGTTTGTTCTCATGTTGTCTTTTTTGTCTCGTCTCCTTGTGCTGTGTTCACCTTCCCATTTACACCAGAAATCTGTATATAATGACGAGATGCTCATATCTCCGCTCTAACAATGGGAGTCGTTGTCCCAAGGGCAGGAAGGCAGACGACAAGCTTAGATCCAAAATAAGCCCATAGAAACACATTGGGCTTATTTGGGACAGATTTTAGCAAGAGTGAAACCTCTCACTTCACCTCTTCCTGTGTGTTTACAGCTTACACATACCAAGCCACTCCTCCTGCCACTCACACCAACAAAGATGAGAAATCACTTCTTCCTCTCTGACAAGCGGTTTCATCTCGCTATTTGCATTTGGTCCAACAGAATCGTTCATATGGACACCAAAACACAGTGGGACCTTATTTTGCCGTAATAGTGGAGAAGTTAACCTTTTTAACAATACCCTTTATATGTCTCAACTTCTCAAATTGCACACAGAGCAGACACTACTCAAACGAGAGTATCTATGAACCTAGATTCTGGAAAATGAATGCTCAGTTTGTCACGCATGGCATTCCAGTAGCTAGTATGGCCTACCGCTAGCAGCATTTCTGCCAAATACTTTTTTACTAGCTGTCTAGTCTGTGTTTTATAAATGTACAATAAGCATATAAGCTATTATATAAAGAATCGGCAACTTGTTCTCATTCTGAGAAATAAGGTAGGGCACTTGATTTCAACATCTGAACAAAGTGGACAAGCATGCTATGCTGTTCAAACAGTTGAAGGCAGACAGAAGGGTGTGTTCATAACAATTCAACTGTTTTGCCTTTTTAGCTAGCAAATCGATCCAAGTTGGCTAAACTTGAAACATAAAGATTAGCTGGTTACTCACTAGCATGTGGGCTTATGCTTGAGAGATTGTTTATGAGACCTGAGTTAATTTTCTATAGTGAATGTACATTATTCATGGTTAATAGTCCGTCTATTTTCATAGACGGACGTGAAAACTAGATAAGTGATTATTGCAAAAAAAGCAGGTTCAACTATTTTGCCTATTTTATCCTAGTGGTTAGAGCATTGGGCCAGTAACCGAAAGGTTGGTGGAGTGAATCCCTGAGCTGACAAGGTAAAAATAGGTCGTTCTGCCCCTGAACAAAGCAGTTAACCCACTGTTCCCAGGCCGTCATAAGAATTTGTTCTTAACTGACTTGCCTAGTTAAATAAATACAAAATATTTTTCCTAGGTATAACTTCATAAGCCCTGAATTCATCTGATTATTGATGACTGTTTGAAATGCAGTGTATCCTGTGCGGCTCAGTTGGTAGAGCATGGCCCTTGCAATGCCAGGGTTGTGGGTTAGTTTCCCATATGGGACCTGTATGAAAATGTATGCATTCACTACTGTAAGTGGCTCTGGATAAGAGCATCTGCTCTTATTCAGAGATATATATTGTGAATAGCCCATAAGTTTGAGAAAACTTTTTTTTATATAATTGTTAGGTCATATCACCCAGCCCTAAGCAGAAGCCAAGAAAACATGGAGGACTTGGCAGGGGGCCCAGCCCATCATTCATCTATTCAAAGCTGAGCTGCATGGTACATCTAACGGACCCTTTAAAACAATAGTAGAAAACTGATTCCATATGAGATAAGGTCTGACAATGAAGGCAATGCTGCAACTTTAGATGGTGTATAAAGTACAATAAACTACAGAGGGGTCAGAGGAGGAGAATGCATTGTCGATGATGTTGTCTAGTTCTGTAGACTTCACTCAGCAGTATAGGGGCCCCTACACCGCCCATACAGGCTCCACCCACTATGGTGGAGCAACAGTGAGTTGTTGGCCTTGCCATTCATTCATGAAGCTTTCATCCTTTCCTTTGACATGAACCAGAAGCATCAAATAAGATCATAAAGGAATATTGTACATTTGTACATCCCGCATCACTGTGTAGCCTAATTAAAGGTTGCATTTGTGAAAGGTCTGGGAAAAGGGGCCCGAGAATGGACATATTTTTATTACAGCCTCGTTGGTGATGTGTGTTGATCACTAGTTTCCAAGGTAGTGTTCCAAAACAGACATATTCTCAGTGCAGATGCATTATGTTGAAGACATTAAATCACAACCCATTTGCAATTTGTTGTGCGGGGTATTCTGCACTATGTAACCTGGTAGACTATCCTTTTCAGGACAACATTTACAAGACAAAGGGCACATTGACTGATCATCATTCATATGCTTCTGAAGTACGTGGCCATTTGCCATCACACACTTTCCATAAAAGGAAAACCAGTTCCAGGTCGTCTCGAGGGAAATTAATGCATCGACTGATGCGAAGCAGTTTCACGTGGGCCACTTGATGAATACAAATAAATCGTTTCTTAAATAAAAACGTACAAAAATCTAATTGCATCAATTTGATAGGTAAAATAGTAGTCCTAATAGTCACGCTTACCTTGCTTCTCAATTCTGCAGTCAACCCGTACACTGGTCCCTTGTTGAATTGAGTCATGTTCCTTTGTTTTGCAAATGTAAAACTGTGTCAATAATTTGCAACAAAAGTTGCTGCTTCTTCCAAGTTTCCTCTGTTACAAAGTAACACGTTCCGTGCAACAGTGTGAAACCGTCAACCTTCTAAATCGAGATAGTTTGCTTCTTCAGCGAACAGATGGAGAGAGAGAAAGGATCTGCGTTCGTACAGAAAGTTTGAGTTGCAGTAGCTCCTCTAGACCAAAGAATAATGTGCAGCGCGAGAGATACCCGCGGCAAGCCAATCAGAAGCCTTGAATTTCCGTGCGCTCGCTGTTAAATGGAGGATAGATCTATGGATAGCGCTGAATATAAGGATGTAAGAAAGAAAGCCTTCGGACAAACAAAATGTTATTCACAATAACAGATTCAGAATTTGTTTTGTCAAGTTTCCCCTGATTAGGCTATATTATACTTATAACTTTCGATAATGTTGCATATATATCACAATGTCATCAAAAATAGAATTAAATTACAAACAATCCAACGTTTTTATGAAGATATATAATTTGATATAGTAGGCTACAAGTCATGAAACATCTGCCTATTTTCCTCAAAAACATGGATTAGAATACTAAAGCAAAGCATGGGGGTGACAGTAATACTGCATCCTTCCACAATGCATTGGGAAATGAGAATAAGTTCAGTTTCCATTTACACTGAGATCAGCTCTAAAAATAGTAAAGGATACCTAAGTCTCTGTGTATACTATCTCTACATTTGCTGTCAGAATGCAAACAAATCCTTTCCTCCATCCCTCCCTCTTTCCATGTGTTTCCTGTCTATTGAGCAGTGCTGTCAAGGGACACCAAACCTCCATAAACAGGAAGACTGTCCACAATAGAAACTTGCTGCTAGAACTGCTCATCCTGAAATAAACACAAACAGAGCTAGCCCCTGAAGAACTCCCCATGCTATTCCCACTATGAGAGCTAGCTAGGTCCCATTTTTGGCCTTTCTTCTGAACAACCTAGGTAGTCTAGGCCTAGTCTACTAGTCTGTTTATACTCACAAAATAGTTCTGGGTTAAATTTCTGAGGAAAAGTTGTTTGAAAAGTTTAGGAAATATACAACACAATTTTTTTCAGGATGACAGTCACATACTAATACTGTACATTTGCCTCATAGAAAGATTCAAGTGTTTGTTATTATTAATGTTGTATTGAGTGTTGGGTACACACCGAAAAAGGTTATATTGCTTGCTTCATATATGACACCCCTAAAGGTTATATATAAAACCCTTTCTTCACTGAACCAAAATTGATTCCATATAGAACCCTTGGGTTCCATATAGAGTTCTATATGGAGCCAATTTAAGTACTATATAGAACCTTAAGCGCTGACATATACTGTATGAAGCAAGCATAGAACCCTTTTTTGGTTCTATCCAGAACCTTTTTTTTCTAAGAGTGTACTGTATGTCAAACATTTTCATTCTGTATATGAAACATGCTGAAACATGAAACATAATCATGCGTATGATTCCATTGTTTTGGTTGTAACTTAGGTGATGAAGAGAAAAAAAGTAAGGGAGAGAATTGGTATTCACCTAGGTAGGTTACAGTTTCCACAAAAGAGAAAAACAAACTGTGAATGGAAATTCAATTGCCTTTTTCCAGTCATTTATCCTGCGTGTTTGCACAAGCAGTACAACTGTAAAGACTCCACTGATCTTACTCAGCACTTCTTCCTGTTTAACCTGTTGCATAATTATTACTGTGCATAATTTTTTGTTCACCAACAACTACTGCCAACGGCACACTTACTGCAGGTAGTCTACTACTAAATGCTGAAGCAGTGACTGTTAACCGTTGTGTTTTTCCTTAGGAAGGAAGAGAGACAGTTAAGACTTTCAGTTTAACAAAAAATGAAAGTGTTTGCCCAAATGACAAACATCCAGTGGTGACCTGTCATTTATTAATATGATTTTTTTTAAATACAACAATTTTGGGGGTTGCCTGTTTTGCATGTTATTTTGACATTAATACATGTCACATATCAGTTGCAAACAATGTAAATAAATACAAATAATCTTTCAGCTAATAAAGCCGCATACAAACTTGGTCTCTTTTTTGCTTTCTTGAGTAAGGCAGCTCCAAAATGCAGGCGTTTCAGCCTAGCTCAGTGCTTTCTGTGGTGGTGTGGCAGCCAGTGTAAAATATGGACCGTAGGGGTTGGTATTGTTCTCTAGTTGCTCCGTGATTGGCTCAGCGTTCTGTCACTCATGGGGACACTGCGTCACCACAAAATCTAAGGGTAGAGCAAAAAAATTCAAGGCACTTGGATGCTACCACAGAGTTACACTAAAAGTGCCCATCCAAGAAGGCTCAGGGTCATAGGCCACAGATAAAATGACATCAAATCATGTTATATCTACAGTAGCTTTGATTGGACTGATCAACATCATACTTTCAAAATCTTAGCTAGCAAGCTAGCAGTCATCATCATGAATCAAGTCGACAATCTCCTGGAAAATTATTTTTTTATCCTTGTTATATGAAGAGAAATAATGAAGAGAAATTATAGTTAAAACGTTTCGGTGCTCATCAGCTATTGGACATAAACATTACACAAGTTGGAAATCGCAAATTCAACAATGAGTGGTTTAGAAGGAATCAGTGGCTAACTGCAAGCATTGGCAAGCAATCACAAGCCTCATATTCAGTGGAGTGGTTGTGTGGTCCCTAGTTTGGGTTTAAGGGGTCTCTTTTCCAAACTTAAAAGGATACATTTTCAACATTGGCCATGCTGTCAATCCAGCTTGACTTCTGCTGCGCTTAAAACAACTGGAAACTGGAAACTGGGAAATCTGACTTCAGTGGGTTCAAGACAACTGGGAACTCGGAAGAAAATGAGCTCCGACTGGGAAAATACGTTTTGAACCGTCATCCAACTCGGAATTGCATCACGGGAACTCGGGCCATGTTCTAGAGCTCTGACCTGAAGATCACTGACATCATCATGATTCGATCTTGAAAGCACCATAAATCAGACAATGCCAGACTTTGATGACAAAGTTTGATGACAAAATTTGCCCACGAAGGACTGTCGCGCCACCTTCCTGTTCAAGTGAACACAGCACAACAAGGTGAGTCCAAAAATGTATTGTTTGCTGCTGCATAAATGATTTAATATGCCAGGGAAATATGTATACTGTAGCTAAGAAAGTAATACTAAGTGTATGTTCTGTAGTAAGCTGTTAATAGCCTATGTGCCTCACCCTAATAATTTAGTCCCTTTTCCACTCTTAATTTCACCTACTGTTCTGATTTGGTGGTGCACATGTAGCCTATAGACTGTTTTAAAGAAATGTCATCATCGAATATTGTAAGAGCTTTCATTGTCTGCTTGATGTATCCTACGGTTCTGACTTGGTGTACAGGGAGAATACTGTAAGAACGGCCCATGTTCTGAATTCTGTCGCTATACATTTCAAAAGTGCTGAACAAATAGTCATATTGACTACATCCGTTCTAGCTCGGTCATTAATGTCTTAATCGAAATTACGGATTGCCTTTAATCCGCTCGTCATCCCCTTATGCCATAGTTTGTACATTTCAATTGTCAGTAGAAACCACATTTGTTTAAGCAAGTGAGCCATATCAGCTTTGTTTTTTTTAAGGCAGTAAATGAGGCTGAATGAACTGTTTCGCTGCCAGACAAGGCTCCGCTGATAGCCAGATCTAGCAGTGGTAATGTTTTGGGACTGCTGTTGGGACTCCGCTGTCGGGACAGCTTTATGTAGGCCCTAACAGTTTGTGGACACCGTTTGTCACCGTTATAGTGCAATTAATTTATTGTTTAGTGTTGTGTTGTGTTGTGTAGTGGCTTTGCTGGCATGCATGTAAAAAAAATGTTGCCCCACCAAGATTTACATGCTAAAATCGCCACTGCAAACATCTGTCGAAGACATTTCTCATGAAAACTGTCAGTGGGCTTATTTCAGCAGGGCAGAAACCCATATTATAATGCCAAGACATTTACTGTGAAGTCCATCAGTAATTTTTGTCACTCTCTACATCAGGTCCTGCCAGCAAATACATGGCATGGATCTTTATTGCTGAGTGTTAAAAATGGGGAGAAAGATATATGTTTTGCATGTGTGTGTGTGTGTGTGTGTGTGCCTATAGTGCTCAAACTCAAATCCAAAATGAGGAGAGCAGAGTACTGGCAACCAGCCATAGTCTGTCAAATACTACCCAGTATAATAAAACACAATTTCCCATCTTTCCCATCATGAGAATAGCTCCCACTGGCAAAGATAGTACTGACCATGTCTGGGCTTCTTAGCATTAAAGTACAGGTACTTTAAGTACTTATCTCATGATTTATTTCAAATGCCCTTGTATGGTCATCACATATCTGGGAATTCCATGTTTCCCTCTCCTATGCAGTGAGGCCCTCATCCCTCCTCGGAATTCTCCCCAGCTGTGGCCATTTGGCCTACTGTCATTTATGATTTAGTAGAAACCAAACAAGAGATCCTCCCAGATTCAGGACTAGATGTTTTCAAAAGCCATTTTGACACATTGAGCATCATAGAGTATATTTTAGTCATTTTGCAGGTACATTTTAGTCATTCAGCAGATGCTCTTATCCAGAGCAGTTACGGTTGTGCCTTGATCAAGGGCACATCGACAGATTTTTCACCAGCGACTCAAACCAGTGACCAGAGTCGAGTGGCCCTATACGCTCACTACGCAAGTTGCGTAGGGTTCCGCAAATTACGCAAGGTCCCCGCCTCCTCCTCGTGCCAAAGCGGGTGTCACTGTTTACAACTTCGATGAGAGGATGAAGCGGAACTATCCTTCTGGTCACGAAAAGAGAGAGAAAAAAACACCATGAGAGTGAATTGCGGGAACAGAAATCAGGTAAACTTGTGTTCTCTCCTCTCCAAGTGTCATGTGAGCATATAACAGTAACGTTAAGTTGATCTCCTAGCTTGCAGTACATCTCTCTCTAGTCTGTCTGTCTTGCTAACCTAGCTTGGCAGTGCATCTCTTGGTCTGTCTGTGTCTTGCTTGCTTGCCAGCCACTTCCAGGGCTGTGTTCTGTGACTTTGTGCCTGACAAAGGTGAGAGTGAAATACAACTATTTATTACGTTTGATAAACGCCAACGGGCAACGGTGTTTATAAACTGCAGCTCGGAAAAGATAACCGCGTTGTGCGTGAACATTTGTTGATATGCGCGTGCACGAAGTGAAACTCGCGCTTTCCAGCAGCAACCTCTGTGGGGACCAGTCAAGACAATATATGGGCGTGATGGCACTCCTCATAGGCGCACATAATTTTAAAACAAGACAATGATTATCTAGTCTCTCAGTCAAGGTTTAGTTACAACTCTGGACTAATTCAAGACGAAAAACAATGGATTGACATTGACTATTGATTTATATATTGAATTTAAAATGTTGATTAGCTGGACGGTTTATTAACCCAACTTAACACAGGCTACTGTTTGGCCGTAGCCCACGCCAAAAAATGAAAGGTACCCTACAAACCAACCGTGACCTTCTCTTGTGAAGCCCAGACGTAAGAGAGAGAATAATGGCTAAACCTGGTCTTAACTTCCAATGCTCCATCCCCCTGCCCAACCCCCCTCCACGCCACTCCACCAACCACCAGGCTACCCGGTATCAGAAAATTCCAGGCATTCCCGTGATTGGCAGATAGCAGGTTGATTGGCATGACCCCGCGAACACTGGTAAGTACGACACAACCCACTAATAGCCTAACACATAACCCACAGCTGTCTGTGCGGGTCGCTACAATAGTGTTGTTATCTATAATTTACAGGTGCTATACTTACATTTGTCAGTAGAGGAGATGCTGGATCATAAGTCAGTACAAGCACAGACTCAGTTGATCCACATCCAACCTCAGCCAGTACTAACACAGACCCAGTACAGCCGTCTTCAGCAAGTACTAACACAGACCCAGTACAGGCAGCTTCAGCAAGTACTAACACAGACCCAGTACTGGCAGCTTCAGCCAGTACTAACACAGACCCAATACAGCCATCTTCAGCAAGTACTAACACAGACCCAGTACAGGCAGCTTCAGCAACTACTAACACAGACCCAGTACAGGCAGCTTCAGCCAGTACTAACACAGACCCAGTACAGGCAGCTTCAGCCAGTACTAACACAGACCCAGTACAGCCATCTTCAGCAAGTACTAACACAGACCCAGTACAGCCGTCTTCAGCAAGTACTAACACAGACCCAGGTGAAGTACAGGCAGCCTCAGCCAGTACTAGCACAAATAGAGGTGTTCAGCCAGCATCAGATAGAAGCAGCTCAGAGCCTAATAGAACAGTTGCTGCTCCATCAAATGACCCAGCAGATTGGCCCCCAGGCTTAACAGACTTTATGAGGACTGAGTTAGTGCGCAGTGGTCCATTCAAACCAGGACTGGGTTTTCTTACCCTAAAGACAAGTCTAGAAAAGGTTTCCATTCAGGCTTATTACCGTAATTTCCGGACTATTAAGCGCACCTGAATATAAGCCGCACCCACTGAATTAAAATGTTTTTTTTATTTTGAACATAAATAAGCCGCACATGTCTATAAGCCGCAGGTGCCTACCGGTACATTGAAACAAATTAACTTTACACAGGCTTTAACGAAACACGGCTTGTAATAAAAAATTAGCAGTAAGTTTAGTTGTCTTTTTGCACTGAGTCAATTCCTCACGCTGCTGTTTCCAACGTCTTATCATCAACTCATTAAGACCAAGCTCCCGTGCAGCAGCTTTATTTCCTTTTCCAACAGCCAGATCAATCGCCTTCAACTTGAAAGCTGCATCATATGCATTTCTCCGTGTCTTTGCCATGATGAGGGTGACAAAATTACTATCGTAATCAGAATGATGGGAAGTTTGAGAGCGCTCGATTTAATCTAAACAGTAAACAAAAAAGTTGTTTGACCTTAACCCGTTCGGCAATTTCATTGGTCTAATGAAAGCTTCATGCCGCCAAAAAACTGAGAACGTCACAGAATGTGTTTCTTTGGAGAAAAAAAAATTGAAAGCGGGAAAAATCCATATATTAGCCGCGTCATTGTTTAAGCCGCGAGGTTCAAAGCCTGGGAAAAAGTTGCGGCTTATAGTCCGGAATGTACGGTACAGAGACAGCTGTCAAATGGGGAAAAGATTACCAGGAGCTGGCTTTCATATTCAATCAAAAACAACGCTGTGTATTGTTTTTGCTGTACGCTCTTTTCTACAAAAGACTACAAAATAATAAAGGAAGGCGTGAATGACTGGTCAAATATCAACGCCATTCTGAAACACCATGAGGGTAGTCCTGAACACACAAACAATATGATTAAGTGGAGAGAACTTGAGCTGCGCCTAAGTCGGGGACAGACTCTTGACCAGATACAAATTTCAATTTTGGAGGCTGAAAGAAAGAGATGGCGGGATCTCCTTACACGTTTAATAAGTATCACCCAGTCTCTGGCTGAAAGAAACCTAGCATTAAGGGGTTCATCAGATAAACTCTTCCAACCAGGTAAGGGAAACTTCCTAAAAGAGGTTGAATTACTGGCTAAATTTGACCCCGTTACGGAAAATCATCTCAGCAAAATTAAAGATGGAGAGACACATGCTCATTACATTGGGAAGCGCACACAGAATGAGGTGATACAGATTGTGAGCAATAGTGACTCAAGGAAGAGACTCAAAGTACTTCTCCATTATCTTGGACTGTACACCTGACATGAGTACCCATTATTCTGAGAAGCGTGGCTTTAAAGGCAAAGTCAGAGATCAAGAAGCCCTTCCTCTGCTTTGTGAATGTTGAGGTTACAACAGGCTTGAATCTGTCCACTTTCATCTTAGATAAGCTGAACGAGCTGAAGATTCCATTTGAAGATTGCAGAGGGCAAGCTTATAATAATGGGGCCAACATGAAGGGCAAGCACCAAGGAGTAAAGCCAGACAGCTCAAAAAAATCCCAGAGCTGTGTTCGTCCCATGTTGAGCACATACTCTAAATCTTGTCATTGCAGATGCTGCCAAATCTTCAAAAGATGCAGTTGGGTTTCTTGGGCATGTGCAAAAGCTCTTCACCTTCTTTTCAGCTGGCACACAAAGATGGAGTGTTTTGAAAAAACACGTGAACATAACCATGAAGTCATGGAGTGACACTGGGAGAGTAGGCTCCAAAGTGTTCATGCAATCAGGTATCAGGTTTCTGAGGTTCGGGAAGCATTACTGGAAGCCAGACAGACGATCATTGATCCTGTGGCCAAAGTGGAGGCACAAGCACTAGCAGAGGAAGTTGGGTCCTACCATTTCTTGATTTGCTGTGTCGTATGGTGTGAGATACTGACAATGACAAACAAGGTGAACAAGCTCCTCCAATCCGCCTCAATGCAGTTTGATATCATAGTGAATTTCATCTCAAATGCAAAGGCCTCCCTCACTACATACCGGGAAACTGGATTCTCCTAGGCCCAGACAACAACCAAAAGCATTTGTGAAGAAGTGAATGTGGAGGCTTTTCTGAAAGAGAAGAGATTGAGGAACAGCAAGAGGCATTTCAGCTATGAGGCTCCTGATGAACCAGTGACTGATGCACTGAAAAACCTTGAAGTGAACTACTTCAACATTGTAGTCGACTCTGCTGTTACATCCATGTATGAGAAATTTGAAACACTCAACCAGGTGAAAACCAAATATGGAGTGCTGCTGAACTTCAGCACTGCCTCTCAGACACACGAGATTCAGAATTGACCTGATCTGCCATCAGATAAGATGACTGCCTTTGAGCTTCTTTCCTTTCTCTGTGAGAAAAACCCGGAGGAACTCTATCCTAACCTTTGGATAGCCCTAAGAATTGCAGTCACCCTACCAGTAACAGTAGCATCGGCAGAGAGGAGCTTTTCAAAATGAAAGCTCATCAAAAGCTACCTGAGGTCTTCCATGTCACAGGAACGTTTTGAGTGGTCTGGCCATCATGAGCATAAATCATGACGTGGGGAAACGCATGTCCTATGATGACATCATTGATGATTTTGCCTCAAGAAAGTGCAGAAGAGGAATATTTTGATGGTAAGATTTTAATTCAAACATTCACACACTTAGTAACGTTTAAAATTGTAAGGCAGAAGTACATTTGTGTAAATCATGACGTGGGGAAACACGTGTGCTATGATGACATCATTGATGATTTTGCCTCAAGAAAGTGCAGAAGAGGAATATTTTGATGGTAAGATTTTAATTCAAACATTCAAATGTTTACACACTTAGTAACGTTTAAAATTGTAAGGCAGAAGTACATTTGTGTAAATGACTGCTTAACTAACTATGTGACATACGTTCTCAATTTCTTCCAGACAGTCCAGATAGACTGGTGCCCATGCTGATGCTGAAAATGCCCAGGCTGTAGAGGGAACCGAAGTTAATCACACAGCTGTTATTTGACTATTTTGAGACATATAGCTGCAGCCATAGCCTATAGGCTTATGTTTACCCGTGTGGCTCAGTTGGTAGAGCATGGTGTTTGCAACGCCAGGGTTGTGGGTTCGATTCCCACGGGGGACCAGTACGGAGAAAAAAATGTATGAAATGTATACATTCACTACTGTAAGTCGCTCTGGATAAGAGCGTCTGCTAAAATGATTAAAATGTAAAAGTGTTTACATTGTATAGACAAAGCTAATTGTATAATATTGTGAGGACTGGACTAATTACCAGGCAGCAGAGCCAAAGCTCGGTGTTATATTTCATTATTTTCTACAATTTCTTATTTATGTTAATGTTAATATTCAGTTATCTTAAGATTCTATATAAAATATTCTATTCAATAAATATTGTTTGGTTAAACCTCATTCTGTTCTGTATAGGTCTACCTATTCTTAGACCGACACTGTTTTAAAGGAGGGAGGATTGTAGTGGGAGCACTGGGGTGTCAGGTGTGACTGTGTGGCAATGGTAAATGATTTACATGTCTCATGGGTCAGGTAGGAGGGCCCCTTAGCAGAATTTTGCTTAGGGCTCCACTGAGGTTAGGGCTGGCTCTGCCAGTGACCTTTCTGTTACAGGCCCAGCAGATAATGCGCGCTGACGCTATGTGGTCTGCGAGCCTCAAAGAGCATGCGCTGCGTTTCAGATGGTATTTTTGAATCTCAAATGGTATGTGAACTCGAAAGTCGACATTTGTTGGTCTCGTGTATCACATGAGTCAGTAGCTTTGTTCCAGGGCGTCAGTGTGTTACACACATACCAGTCGGCGCACTAGCTCTGGTCCAGGGCATTATGTTAACCACTGTTGCTAGTACACACTAGCTAAATAGCTTGCTAGTACATGTTAGCTAGCTAGTACACATTATCTAGCTAGCAGACACTAGTTAATACACACTAGCTCAGCGTTTCCCAAACTCGGTCCTGGGGACCCCAAGGGGTGCATGTTTAGTTTTTTTTGCCCTAGCACTAAACAGATGAATCAAATGATCAACTCATCCTCAAGTTTTGATTATTTGAATCAGGTTAACGCACCATCCTATCTGGCACTTTTCGACATTCTGTATACATCTGGCCCTTCTTTGGACACTGTGTTAACTAACCTCCAAACGAGCTTCAATGCCATACAACACTCCTTCCATGGCCTCCAAATGCTCTGAAACGCTAGTAAAACCAAATGCATGCTTTTCAACCGTTCGCTGCCCGCCTGACTAGCATCACTACTCTGGATGGTTCTGACCTAGAATATGTGGACAACTACAAATACCTAGGTGTCTGGCTAGACTGTAAACTCTCCTTCCAGACTCATATCAAACATCTCCAATCCAAAATCAAATCTAGAATCGGCTTTCTATTTCCTAACAAAGCCTCCTTCACTCATGCCGCCAAACTTACCCTAGTAAAACTGACTATCCTACCGATCCTTGACTTCAGCGATGTCATTTACAAAATAGCCTCCGACACTCTACTTAGCAAACTGGATGCAGTCTATCACAGTGCCATCTGTTTTGTCACCAAAGCCCCATATAACACCCACCACTGCGACCTGTATGCTCTCGTTGGCTGGCCCTCGCTTCATATTCGTCGCCAAACCCACTGGCTCCAGGTCATCTATAAGTCTTTGCTAGGTAAAGCCCCGTCTTATCTCAGCTCACTGGTCACCATAGCAACACCCACCCGTAGCACGCGCTCCAGCAGGTATATTTCACTGGTCATCCCGAAAGCCAACACTTCCTTTGGCTGCCTTTCGTTTCAGTTCTCTGCTGCCAATGACTAGAACGAATTGTAAAAATCACTGAAACTGGAGACTTATATCTCCCTCTCTAACTTTAACCATCAGCTGTCAGAGCAGCTTACCAATCACTGCACCTGTATACAGCCAATCTGTAAATAGCACACCCAACTACCTCATCCCCATATTGTTATGTATCTTCTTGCGCCTTTGCACCCCAGTATCTCTACTTGCACATCATCATCTGCACATCTATCACTCCAGTGTTAATACTAAATTGTAATTATTTCACCTCTGTGGCCTATTTATTGCCTTACCTCCATACTCTTCTACATTTGCACACACTGTACATAGATTTTTTTCTATTGTGTTATTGACTGTACGTTTGTTTATGTGTAACTCTGTTTTTGTTTTTGTCGCTCTGCTTTGCTTTATCTTGGCCAGGTCGCAGTTGTAAATGAGAACATGTTCTCAACTGGCCTACCTGGTTAAATAAAGGTTAAATATATATATTTTTTAAAAGGAAGAGTGTTAGGGTTGTCAACAACTGGTGTCCCCGACGCGACCACTAGATGGCGCTGTATGCCTATTCCATCTAGCCACAACAGTAGAAACGTAAACAAACCATCTGTGGTGAAAACCATCATTATAATATCGGTTCCGATCACTTCTCTTAGCAGAAAGGCTGCGTTTAGACAGGCAGCCCAATTCTGATTTTTTTTTTAATCCAGTAAGTGGTCTTTTGACCAATCACATCAGATCGTTTTACATCAGCTCTGAGCTGATATGATCTGATCTAATTGGTCAAAAGAACAATTAGTGAAAAAAATATCTGGTTTCGGCTGCCTGTCTAAACGCAGCAATATGGGCCCAGAACTTAATAGAGCATCTGACCAATACTTTACTTCTGTGTTAACCGAGAGTACCTCATTGGTCAAGGAAATAATGCAGAAAGTAGCCTATTAATCATACATGATGTGACACAGAAAGGGAGTCCTACCATCTAGTGGTGATTATAAACAGCTGTACAGGAGAGCAACAGAATGGATGTTGGTCATAATGGGGGCACTAGAGTTCACACGGCACTGTCTCCTTATATGGCTGGTTCAATGACACGCTATGGGTGAATGACAGTAGGCTTGTTCGACATAGCAGGCGACAGTGCAGGCGACTGCTGACTGACTGATCTTCAAATAACCTTGCATCACATATAACTACTCATTATTATTTGTAGATCACCCATGATACATTACGGCTTTGATGCTCTCGAACACCGCCATACTGTAGTAGTATGACACTCCTCCCTGCTCTATGCCACGTTCAAGACAACTCGGAACTGCAACTCAAAAGCAAGGACTGACACAATTGATTTATTTGGGAGGTAATTCAGTTGTAGATGCCGTAAACTCGGGACCTCTGAGTTTAAATGAACGATATTGGCATAGAGCTTGCTATTGGTTGATTCTGACACTTCCCAAGTGGGGAACTCGGGTACCATTTTCTACAACGCGTAAGCAAGTCGGAAAGGTCTGAGTTCCCGACATGACCTGAACGCGCCACAAAGATGAGCCCAGAGTTTCCCACTTGGAAAGTATCAGAGTCAACAAATAGGAAGCTCTACGCAAATGTTTAACTTGGAGGTCCCGAGTTTCCGAGTTGCCTTGAAAGCACAATAAATCCTGGCCCTTGTTCAGTTGCCAAACATTGCAGATAGAAATTCCACAAAAAGAGCCAAAGTGTTTAATATTCTACATGTCAGAGAGGCATGTTTATTCTACATAGCCTATTTCTATCTCAACGTTCCAAAACGTTGCGTCCTGCTGAATGCGACCCAGCTACAGAAATCTTGTTTCGTCATATCATACCATCTATACACACACGCACGGACGTACACACACCGGACACACAGATGGAGAGAGAGGGGTGAATGGAAGGAGGAGAGAGATATGACATTAAAAGACAAGGAGAGACTATAAAAAACATCAGGTTACAATTATCAAACATCAGATGAATTAATCCCCCATAGCTGATTTCAAAACTGGCATTTTGGGGAAACAAAGCCACAAATGAATAGTCATTACAAATATAGCTTGTATTTTAGCAAAATATGGAAAGGCAGCTTTATGATTAGGCAATTTAAAATCCATTCCGTTCGCATCATTGGCTATGTGAAAACAAGGTAAGTTAACAGCTTCACTATTGTAAGCAAACCAGTGTTGTTTACATTTCCTCCTGCATGTAGATATGCGGATGTCATGATAGTAATTTTGCCTAAATATGTCGTGCAACCAGTTTTACGCTTTTTCCCAAATTCCGGTAGGTTCCTCCACGTTTCGTTCCGTTTGCTTGCGTTTAAGAAACGTTTTGCAACATAATCGTTGTAATGAATAGGCTTGTAGACAATCTGCGTTTCGATGTGGAGTCATTTTGGGTAAATATGTCGGCCAACCAGTTTTACCCGTGTTTTTCCAATTCAGTTTCTCAGCCAATGTGTAGCATAGCCTGTAATATATGTCCTTAAAACGACCAACGCCTCTTGTACACAGGGTAGGTTTCGACATCACTGGGGGATATTTATATCTCGGGATATGCTGCTCCCCTTGAAATGCACTTGTCGTTATCGCGCTTCGTATCGCACGATGACGTGAAGGTTAGTATAGGGCGTCATTGCCTGTGCAATGGAGTGCTATATCGACTGAGCAGGCGTCAGAGTCGCCAATTACTACAACATTTTGTATCTGTACGCGGTGGAATATATAATTTCTTAGAAACGAGTGCGGTGAATTGAGTGTAAGTATAGTATGCTTCTGTCAGTAATGTACAATTTGCTTGCCTTGTATCATAATTGTCTGCCTGTCTATTGACCTATCACACTATAATGGTGTTACGCTCTTATGCTGCCAATACAGTATCTACCATCATAACCTACTAATACAGTATACTGTAGTCAATGTTTCTGTAGAGATCTTGTTTTATTGTACAGTAGTTATTCATGTTTTAGTTAGAAAAAGTAGGTTGTGTCTACTTTATCTTAAAGCAGATCAGCTGTTCAGATTTCCTGTCTGGCAACAATGTAGGGTATTCCACAATATGCTATAGTTTCTCACAGTTATTGGCTATTTCAGACAGGGTCACTTGTGGTCAACAACTACCTGATCAGACACTTGATGAAAGCATGGAGGTCCCCACCAGGTTGAGGTTTGGGCTGTGGGGACATGTATGGGGATCAACTTCTGCAACTGTATTTAGTTACAAACCGTCAGCGATTTTGACACAGAGCCAGACGAGGGTTGTCATTAGTTACCACTGCCACAAAGTCAAAATGGTTTATATCGTAAAAATGTATAAACCATTTTTAAAAAAATGCTTTTTGGTCTTAATTTAAGGTTAGGGTTAGGCATAAGGTTAACAGTGTGGTTAGGGTTAGGTTTAAATCAGATTTGAAGAAGAGACATTGTAGAAATAGGCGAGGTTTAGCCAGATTTATGACTTTATGACTGTGGTAGCTAGTGGCGACGCAAACGTGATCCTAAGAGTTGAGTATACTTTACAGAAGTAGCATATGAATGGTTGGTCCACACTTGTTTCCTGAAGGTGACGTTCGTTTTATTCAACCGTTTTCTCAAGGGCACTAGGAGGAATGCTTCACAATTTCGAAGAAACAACACTGTATTTCGAAACGGACATGTTATTGTTAGTTGGGCAGGGGTCGGTTTATTTTTGGTAGCAGAATGTATGAGTTGTTCTATGAAGAAGAACTAGAAATACTGCAACATTTCAAGTAACAGTGGAGAATGCATTTTACCATACAGTTTCGCTTCCCTCCAAAATGCCTTGCAAAATAAATCCTTGCAAAATAAATCCTTGCATGAAATATGGTCGCTCCAGTTTTAAGTAATGTCACGTGAACAGAATGTGAGTGTGGCCCTTACAAAAAATATTTTAGTTTTGAAACGGCAGAAAACGTGCAGTAACTGCAGTCAACTGTGGTATTTTGGACACAGTCATTGCAGTATAACTGCAGTGTACAGCAGGGGGTCCACTACAACAAAGGTAGGATCTGGTGACCACATAAATTAGTGTGACTGGTCTATTTGTAAAGGGGGGGGGGGGAGGGGGGGGGCATTAGTAGATTGGTATATGGGCTGACCCATAACCTCAACATGATAATGCAACTAAATCAACAAATATTCCCAACTGTTGCAAGGCAGCCGGTGGTAAATACATGGGTCCTGGCCTGAGATAAGATAATACAGAAGCAGGTGTTGACATATTTGGGTATACAGTATCTACAGTTGGTGATAGCATATCTGTACTGTACAGTACAGTAAAAAAGACACCATAAATGCTTTAACATGCAGCTCTGTTCTAAGCATGCCAAAAATCAAGTCAAATATAAAGTTCAGTTTACGGTCTGTTGCTGCGGGCTCTAGAGGTTAACTACTTTATAGCTTTAAAACGGTGTCAATCATACACTGGTATTGTAGATTTCAAGTCAGGATTTCTCCCTTTTTGCTCACTGCTAACAGGCCTACAGGAGCAGAATATCAGTCAAACTCCTATTGACATGATTCAGTGCATGATGTAGGCAAAAGTCTGACTTACTCTACTGTACGGGTGTATATCTCACATTCCTATTTGGTTCTCTACTATGAACTGTGTTTTTCTCTCTCAGTAACGAGTGGTAATGGCGAGCTTCTCTCCACTGGTCCTGTCCATCACTGCCACCAGCTTTGCGACGTTCCAGTGTCTGTTCCATTTTGTCAGTCCCTGTATCTCTGCTCGGTTCTGCCCTGGGTACCGCCGTCTCAGCCCTAAACACACCGTAGAGTGGAACTCCAGGTACAGCATCAGGAGACTGAGAAGGCATATTTTGGTGTTATTCAATCATGTAATTCAAAGCTCCTATCAGAACACATATTGGATTATCATTTTCCCAGTCAAAGTACATTTCTGAGCATAGACCCTTTCAAATATTCTTGTTTAGCATTTTTCCATGGCATGGAATCCCACAGCTGCCACGAAATGTCAAGTTTAAGTTAGTATGCTTTTATGAGTATGTGTGTCTGTTTTTTTGTGATATTTTTCTAGAACTGTGTCTACATTTCACGCCTTGATAGTGGGCCTTTTTTGTCTCTACATATTACTATTTGATGATGCCGTCAATGAAGACCCAGTCTGGTAAGAATCTACCTGACTGCAAAGTGTGCAATTCTTGATATAATCTTATATTTGGAACATTTATCTATATTTTAAACATGTGCTTTGTGCTTTCTTACCAATAGGGGAGATCCGTCACTGGTGAAAATAAATGTGTCCATAACCTGTGGCTACCTCCTATCAGGTGGGTTTCCACTTCAAACATGTTTAACCCTTGTATTGCTTTGCATATTTCCATGGATTATGTTGACCCATACAGTGAGCTATCTCCCTTGTCTGTCTTGCAGATATGCTGCTCATATGTTACTATTGGCGGGCGATAGGGGACAAGTTTTTTGTAATCCACCACCTGGCAGCACTGTATGCTTACTACTATGTACTGGTGAGTTCTCTACTGACCCAGAGCAGAATGTGCAGGCAAGATGGGGAAGGGACAAGGGCCAAGGGTGAACAGCCATGTAGTTTAATGGGATTGGTTAGAATGGATAACAAAGTGCTTGTCAGGGATGAAATAGTTTGGTTCCACTTTACATTCAGTATCCCTAATATGTGTAGACCTATATTTGGAACACTTTGATTTACAGTGTTGTTATTGACCTATAAATACACTGCTATAAGTGTTATTACTCAGTTGTTTTGCTGTACTTACTAGGGTTATTAGACAGTAATAGAACACTGTAAACCAAGTGGTAGGCAAGTAGATTCAGCCGCGGGACGATTTCTGTCGGAGCGAATGGTCGCCAAAATGTGTACATTGCAAATTGACCACAACTAAGCCCAAAAAGAGATTGTATTTAAAAATAACAATAATTTCATACCTTGATTACATTGAGACACGATTACACATCTCTTTTTTATTGTGGGAATACTTGAACAGATTTCCTAAAATAACACATTTCTAACTGAATTCCTGGTGATTTTACAGTCTTTTTGAGCAAAAATCACCCCCCGCCAGGTTTAGGCCTGTTTCCAACCCCTGCTGTTGCCGACCCCTGCTGTTGCTGACCCCTGCTGTACACTAAAGTGTTACCCTCCCCTCTTCGGGAAGGTACAGTGTAAGCAAGCGCATATATTGTTCGAAAGTAGTTACAGTTGTAAAACAGTTTTGAGATACGGCTTGCAGTTGACACACCACTAAAAGCTAGACAACCATGTGATGTAGATGTTCACTCTTGGTCCTGTCCTGTGAATCTATTCTGGGCCATCAGGTTCAGTAGCTGCTAAGATTAATGATGACAATGATGAGGATAGGGACCATTTTTTGCATGGAATAGGATGATGAGTTGTTGTGCCCGTTTCAAAGCCACAGATTCAGACCAGTCCCGGACTAGAAAACATGCTCAATGGAGAATATCCATTGAATATAAAAAATGTTTTGTCCCAGATTAGGATTAATCTGTGTCCAGGAAACCAGACTGTAGAGTTTCTGTGCATAATGTATTCTCTTACTTCTCTCAATCTGTGATGGTGATTGGTACATGCTGCCTTTTGGTTGTTTTGACCTTTTGAGCCTATACCCTAGACCCTATACATCAATACAAAGACAGGGTCTTCCTCTCATTTCATTTTTTTTAAATCACCACTGACTTTTCTTAGTAAAATGTACTGGATAATTTCCAGTCCCTTTTTTGGGTAATGTTAGAATGGATTGTAGAGTAATTGTTTTGAAATTTATAATTAGATATTAACTTAATAACAGCCTCCACATAGTTAGTCCATATCTTTTTTAATTTCTCAAGAATGTTTTTTTTATCTTCTTCAATGTTGGGATAGGGGGCTTTTAATGGTGCCAGTTTTCACTAGTTGCACATTTCTTTTGTTTAGGTATTTTATGTCCATGTCTTTCCTCCACTTACATGTGTGATCAATGAACCCAGTCTTGTGTCTCTATCCTGCTAACAATACAGAACATGCAAAAAATGTCCTAAACAAAGAACAGGCCTGTGTCAAATGGCGATAGAAGGGGTCCCTTCCTATCTTGTCTGTAGTGAATTCTGTTGTGGTACATAGAGCACATGTTGCCTAGTAACAGTATGGATTTACCAGTACATAGAGGTACGAGCATGCACTGCTGGATTGTCACCACCAATTTTTGAACACATTTTGAACATTTCTATGTGACCCAAGTTTATTAACCGTGTCATAACCCCAGTAAGTACACCTAGATGTTTTATTGTTTTTGGATCGTACGGTAGGTTTACGATCATGATGTATCATGAATTCACATATTATTGAAAGTACTTCTCTTGGCATTATTTTCTTTGCACTTTGTTCTGTCTCTCTCTTTTAGAGCATAGGAATGTTGCCTTATTTTGCTAACTTCCGTCTGGTCGCAGAGCTTTCCACTCCTTGTGTGAACCAGCGGTAGGTAACCTCCGTGCCAAATAGACTCACGCACACACAAACAGAATGTTTACTGGGAAGTAGAGAGAACCTCATAAAATACCCATTTATTTGTCCTTACAGCATTTGCCAAATGGCTTTTGTCATTGGTAGTAGTGCATTCAACCGTTTCAGAAACACTATTGACCGTTAATGTTTAACTACTTATAGTGAGTCAGACCAGTTACACCCAGCTGAAAGCTCGTACAGTGTCTGACATACATCATTAGAGACACATGTTTCATACTTAATAATACATTTTCAGTCACATACATTTCCAATTGTATACTATTATCCTGATTTAATCCAACAAAGACAAAATACAGATTCAATGTTAAACATTTATATTTTAATCATTTAGCAGACACTCTTATCCAGAGTGAATTACAGTTAGTGCATTCATCTTAATATAGCTGGGTGGGACAACCACATATCACAGTCAAAGTAAGTATATTTTTCCTCAAAGTAGCTATCTGCAAAGTCAGTGATTAGTAGAAAAAGAGTCAAGTGTGAGTGTTAGTTTAACAGGTAGGATTTCAGACTTTTTCAGAAGATGGGCAGGGACTCTGCTGTCCTAGCGTCAGGGGGGAAGCTTGTTCCACCATTGGGGTGCCAGGACAGAGAAGAGCTTTGACTGGGCTGAGCGGGAGCGGTCCTCCCATAGGGTTGGGAGAGCCAAGAGGCCACAGGTGGCAGAACGGAGTGCTCGGGTTAGGGTGTGTAGGGTTTGGGCATAGGCTTGAAGGTAGGGAGGGGCAGTTCGCTAAGGAATTGTACTTAAAACCTTTAAGTGCTGGGTATACTGTAGATATGTTTTAAGAGTCACTTTTCTGGAACAATGCCAGTTGATATCCATGACTCCATTACAATTGAGTCCAACAACTTCTACCTCACTCTGTAACTATACTAACTGTATCTATCTTTCAGCTGGTTCTTTGAAGTGCTTGGTTACCCAAAGAAATCATTACCAAATATGGTCAACGGAATTGCCATGACGCTATCCTTCTTCCTGGTGAGGATAGCGGTCATGCCGATGTATTACAGCCGGATGTACGACGTGTACGGGACAGAAGCTTTCTACCGGGTGACTTTTGGGGGCCGTTGTGCCTGGATGGGCCCCAGTTTCTGTCTAGACATTATGAACGTCATGTGGATGCATAAAATGGCCCGCGGCTGCATTAGCGTTCTGCGCTGTCCCGGAAAGGTAAAAGTGGAAAAGCTACAGAATGGGAAAGTGCACTGAGAGGTTGCAAAAGGCTATGGTAGAGTTATTTTATTGTATGTCTGGTTCAAATGGTTCATGGACATTTTTGGATCAAATGGTTCATGGACTGGAAATGTCCTGAGACTCCCGAGGATCACCAGCCCTAGGTAAATTGTGTACCACTATACTTATTTGTCCAGAACAATGCCAATTAAACAAGCTCTACAGTCCTCCAAAATGATGGAAGGGGACATGGTAAAGGCCATTGGATTGCGTCTCCTCTTGGTCCTTACAGATGGAGGAAGTGGATGGAAACAAACAGACAATATTCTAAAGCACAGCTCTTGTCTGTTGGACCCTTTGTTTGTAAATTGTATATGTCCACCCAAAGGTGTCTTGTGTGTATTGCCACAATTACATGAACTGACATGGAAGAGAATGTTAAAGGAACTCACATAGTTCTGTAATGTTTATGAAGCCATATAGATGGCTCTTGTACAAATATCATGAGATATTGTACGAAAATAAAATCCTTACTTGAAATCTGTGTTTTCACCAGCATTAGGATGTAAAAGAAGTATATTGTCAGACTACTGAAGTCTATGCTCAGGAGCCTGCTCATGCAGTAGGCCTAGGAAATATTAGTCATGCACATAAAGTATCAGAGTAGATTTAGACAAACCACAGCAAACAAATGCCAGAATGTATTGTAATTTTATCTTTAGAAGTGACCTTACTGAGTGTGATTCATGATAACAGCAATAAAAGTGCACTTATGTCTAACCGACACACCCACACTATAACTTCACACAAGCATCTCCACACAGTTTACAAATTACAGATCAAACTTCAGAAGTCAAGCTTCATAATGTAATGTGAAAAATGTAATTAAAGGGATACTGCAAGATTCTGGCATTTAATCCCTTTTTCTGGTTACCCAGAGTCTGATGAACTTGTATGTCTGCATGCAGTATGAAGTTAGAATAGCAATGCTACTGTACCTTTAGACTTCAAGTCCTTGTGCTATCGCTTAACGTTGGCTAGCTAAACTACCGCTATTTCCATCATATTGTGTGCAGAGACATAAAAATGGTATCCACAAGTTCATCTGACTGGGTAAGCAGAACATGGCCTTAAATGCAAGAATCTTGCATTATGCCTTTCAGGTTTCCCTGTTGGATCTCTGGGTGAGAATATGCAAGCTATTTATTGTGACATTTACACCTTTGTTAGTTTTAATATTTCATAAAAAAATATATTTTAATAATGTACTCTTTGAGATAGTTGAAGTGAGTGATTTATTAACTTAATTTTCGTACTTGCTTTGATTATCTTCAGACAGTTGTCAGCAGACATGACAACACTTGTCTGCTGCTGCTCTCTTGTGGAGACAATGCGGGACTGCAAACATCCCCTCAAAAGGAGGATACGGTGGTCAATGAGTTTTGAGGAATATTAATAAAAAAATGATTGATGTTAAAACCTTGGTTTGGCATCATTTGGTCATCACATTGTTTTCTAAAAGTCTCATACCTCTGGCTACTTTGGCCACCATTATTACCTCTGGCTCTTAAAGTATAGATAAAAATGTACAACTATGGATGTAAAAACTCACAATTATGCTTGTTTTTTATTTTAATTTATTTCACCTTTATTTAACCAGGTAGGCGAGTTGAGAACAAGTTCTCATTTACAACTGCGACCTGGCCAAAATAAAGCAAAGCAGTGCGACACAAACAACAACACAGAGTTACACATGGAATTAACAAACAGTCAATAACCCAATAGAAAGGTCTATATACAGTGTGAAAATGAAGTAAGATTAGGGAGGTAAGGCAATACATAGGCCGTAGTGACGAAATAATTACAATTTAGCAAATAAACACTGGAGTGATAGATGTGCAGAAGATGAATATGCAAGTAGAGATACTGGGGTGCAAAGGAGAAAATAACAATATGGGGATGGGCTATTTACAGATGGCCTATGTACAGGTGCAATGATCTGTAAGCTGCTCTGATAGCTGATGCTTAAAGTTAGTGAGGGAGATATGAGTCTCCAGCTTCAGGGATTTTTACTATTCGTTCCAGTCATTGGCAGCAGAGAACTGGAAGGATAGACGGCCAAAGGAGGAATTGGCTTTGGGGGTGAGGTTTGGCAGCATGAGTGAAGGATGCTTTGTTGTGAAATAGGAAGCCGGTTCTTGATATAATTTTGGATTGGAGATGCTTAATAGGAGTCTGGAAGGAGAGTTTACAGTCTAACCAGACACCAAGGTATTTGTAGTTGTCCACATATTCTAAGAATTGTCCAGAGTAGTGATGCTAGGCGGGCGGGCAGGTGCGGGCAGCGATCGGTTGAAGAGCATGCATTTAGTTTTACTTGCATTTAAGAGCAGTTGGAGACCACGGAAGGAGAGTTGTACGACATTGAAGCTAGTCTAGAGGTTAGTTAACACAGTGTCCAAAGAAAGGCCAGAAGTATACAGAATGGTGTCGTCTGCATAGAGGTGGATCAGAGAATCGCCTGCCGCAAGAGCGACATCATTGATGTATACAGAGAAAAGAGTCGGCCCGAGAATTGAACCCTGTGGCACCCCCATAGAGACTGCCAGAGGTCCGGACAACAGGCCCTCCGATTTGACACATTGAACTCTGTCTGAGAAGTAGTTGGTGAACCAGGCGAGGCAGTCATTTGAGAAACCAAGGCTGTTGAGTCTGCCGATAAGAATGCGGTGGTTGACAGTCGAAAGCCTTGGCCAGGTCGATGAATACGGCTGCACAGTATTGTCTTTTGTCGATGGCGGTTATGATATCATTTAGGATCTTGAGCGTGGCTGAGGTGCACCCATGACCAGCTCTGAAACCAGATTGCATAGCGGAGAAGGTACGGTGGGATTCGAAATGGTCGGTGATCTGTTTGTTAACTTGGCTTTCGAAGATTTTAGAAAGGCAGGGTAGGATAGATATAGGTCTGTAACAGTCTGGATCTAGAGTGTCTCCCCCTTTGAAGAGGGGGATGAACGCGGCAGCTTTCCAATCTTTGGGGATCTCAGACGATACGAAAGAGAGGTTGAACAGGCTAGTAATATGGGTTGCAACAATTGCAACAAATAATTTTAGAAAGAGAGGGTCCAGATTGTCTCGCCCAGCTAATTTGTAGGTGTCCAGATTTTGCCGCTCTTTCAGAAAATCAGCTGTCTTGATTTGTGTGATGGAGAAATGGGGGAGGTTTGGGTAAGTTGCTGTTGGGGGTGCAGAGCTGCTGACCGGGGTAGGGGTAGCCAGTTGGAAAGCATGGCCAGCCGTAGAAAAATGCTTATTGAAATTCTCGATTATCATAGATTTATCGGTGGTGACAGTGTTTCCTAGCCTCAGTGCAGTGGGCAGCTGGGAGGAGGTGCTCTTATTCTCCATGGACTTTACAGTGTCCCAGAACTTTTTGGAGTTTGTGCTACAGGATGCATATTTCTGTTTGAAAAAGCTCGCCTTTGTTTTCCTAAATGCCTGTGTATATTGGTTCCTAACTTCCCTGAAAAGTTGCATATCGTGGGGGCTATTTGATGCTAATGCAGTATGACACAGGAGGTTTTTGTGCTGGTCAAGGGCAGTCAGGTCTGGAGTGAACCAAGGGCTATATCTGTTTCCGGGTTCTACATTCTTTGAACAGGGCATGCTTATTTAAGATGGTGAGGAAAGCACTTTTAAAGACTAACCAGGCATCCTCTACTGACGGAATGAGGTCAATATCTTTCCACGATACCCGGGCCAGGTCGATTAGAAAGGCCTGCTCGCTCGAGTGTTTTAGGGAGCGTTTGACTGTGATGAGGGGTGGTCATTTGACCGCGGACCCATTACGGATGCAGGCAATGAGGCAGTGATCGCTGACATCCTGGTTGAAGACAGCAGAGGTGTATTTAGAGGGCAGGTTGGTCAGGATGATATCTATGAGGGTGCCCAAGTTTACAGATTTGGGGTTGTACCTCGTAGGTTCCATGATAATTTGGGTGAGATTGAGGGCATCTAGTTTAGATTGTAGGACGGCCGGGGTGTTAAACATATCCCAGTTTAGGTCACCTAACAGTACAAACTCTGACGATAAATGGGGGGCAATTAATTCACATATGGTGCCCAGGGCGCAGCTGGGGGCTGAGGGGGGTCCGTAACAAGCGGCAACGGTGAGAGACTTATTTCTGGAAAGGTGGATTTTTAAAAGTAGTACTTAAACTGTTTGGGCACAGACCTGGATAGCACGACAGAACTCCACCCCCTTTGGCAGTTCTATCTTGGTGGAAAATGTTATAGTTAGGGATAGAAATGTCACAATTTTTGGTGGCCTTCCTAAGCCAAGATTCAGACAAGGCTAGGACATCAGGGTTGGCGGAGTGTGCTAAAGCAGTGAATAAAAAAAACTTAGGGAGGAGGCTTCTGATGTTAACATGCATGAAACCAAGGCTTTTAGAAGTCAATAAATGATAGAGCCAGGGGAATAGGAGTGGAACTGGGGGCTACAGGGCCTGGGTTAACCTCTACATCACCAGATGAACAGAGTAGGATAAGGGTATGGCTAAAGGCTTAAAGAACTGGTCATCTTGTGAGTTGGCGACAGAGAATAAAAGGAGCAGATTTCTGGGTGTAATGAAAAATTATGGGATTAAATGGGATAAAGGTGAGTTGAGACTTATTGATCTACAAATCACCTTGCATCTTAAATTACTACTCAATAGTATTTCTAGATCATTCACGCCTGTCATAATTTACCAACGATACATCACGGTTTTTGATGCTCTCGAACAAAGACAGTACAGTATGAAGATAGGCAGAAACTGCTTCTCCAATAGACATTCCCATTGTATGCGATGTCATGGCGACGATGGATAGCTAAACTCGGTCGTAGAAACGCGTCTCTCGCCGAACTGCGCGTGTACACGCCGTGAAATCAAATACTTGTTTTTTTATGAAAATGAAAACGTGTCAGTTTGTCACTTTCAAGAGGTTAGAGTAATAACATTTTCAAGTTCTTAAGACATTGGCTCGAATGTAGGTGGTGCCTTTCAAGAAAATGAACAACTAAGGGGAAAAAAATTACTTCTCTAATTGACTTCTCAAACCCCGGCCTAGTCTGCATGGTCTGTTTCGCAAGCGTGCCCGGAAATTGGTTTAAAAACTCTTTGGTTTGATGCTCTCGAACACGAGCATCAAAACCGTGATGTATCATGGGTAAATTGTGATAAGACTGTCTGGGTCTCCTGTCTGACCTTCTGCAATGAGTTTTGAAGAGAGAGTCGAGTAGACCGTTCTTTGTTATTTAAACCCATAGAGATTGATACAGGACTCATCTTTATATCTGTGCCATTGTAGCGTATGTGACAGTTTAGGAATGGGAAGCGCCATTGCGGCTACAACTCATAGGAATCCCGGTTTATATCGTTCTCTGTTTATACCTCATTGGAGAGGACGCGAAGTGTATGCAATTGAGATTCTCCCAAAGTAACCAGAACATTCCCCCAATGCATTGTGGGTATGTAGTGTTTGCTAACTTTCACGACATTGCAGCATAGACGGACTACCTTCATCAAGGTAACACGTTTATATTTACTAGATTAATCCATAGTAAAATCGTTTGTTTTACTTTATATATTTCAAGAAATAGGCAACGAGTTTAGTCATAAAATTAGTCTGTCATTTCTAAACGAATTTCAAACCAGCATGGGATGGGAGTCCTACCGCTACAGTATCCAGCAGCTGATATGGTCCATAGTGCATGCAAGGTCGTGATATTTACATAATCGCTGCTGTTGCAATGGTAATTTCAACAGTTACTGTAATATCCCATTTAGAACAACCGTCATGTGTTACAGACATATGGAAATAACAAGCTAGGGGTGCTGTTGTTTCAATCTTTGACCATTAGCTGTATGACTGGTTAATTCACAGGCTAGATGTGGTATGAGCTAGCTATGAGGCATAGCAGGAATTCATGACCCTTTACACATTTCTTCTTTCTTAACGTTAATATCTGTTATATTGCTGACAGGTCTGGGGTGTAAGACCTATCCAGTGACTAACTTGTCAGGCAGAATGGATCCCATGTCCGGTTCAACAGTTAAAGCAGAGGGCTTTGTGGTCGCTCACCCCTATGCTGGCTCACCACCCCAGGGATGCCCCATGCAAAAGGAGACCAAACCAAGTAAGTCTCTTCAGCTGTGTCAGGTTGATACTGTTTGTGTTTGTCTATTGGTTCTCTGTTGTCTGCAATGTATATCCATAACCCCATCAGCTGTCACACCTTGCATAGCAATAGCAAAGCAGATATTGTTTTTCATTGTACTAATGTATTTTGACCTGTCCTCTCAGGTACACCATTACCACCACCAGAGTGTCCCATGCACAAGGCGTCCGCCCCGGCCCAGGTTGAGAGCACGGCCCCCCCAACAGCCCCAGCTTCAGACCAGGCAGGGCCACCACATCAGGATCGGGCATACGAGTTTGTGGAGTGCCCCATGAAAGCAGCCAACAGAGAGAAATTTGTGTCTGACATCAATATCGCAAACATGGTACGCAAAGCAGCTAAAATACTTTTACATGCACTGTGTATTATTCTTACTATGTAATTACAATACTTGTTACTCCTACAACTATAATTACGCTGTGATAAGAACACTAAAGTAAAGTGTTACAGAGTTTTTAAATAAACTGATGTACTAACTGTTGTTTAGTGTACCTCTCTTTTTTCATAACCCAGGAACTGGTTGACTAATAGGCTAAAATCGAATCAAACCCAGTCAATTAGGAGATAGATGACACTACAGCATATATTGATGAGACTTAAAACCCTGAAGGCTACATCTCATCGTTATGTTTTGTTATTTCTCTTTATCCAGATGCCACCACCCAACCAGCAGCCTGCCCCAGGTCAGCCCTTTGATCTGTCAGTCAACAGAGAGGAGTCCCAGATCCCCCGGGGTGGTACGGATCAGAACTGGGTCTACCCCTCGGAACAGATGTTCTGGAATGCCATGCTGAGGAAAGGGTCAGTCGACCAATCAGAACACTGAAGAAATATGGCTTGGGCATAGAGATAGAATTGATAGAACCTATAGTTATATCTCTATGGGCTTGGGTTTAGGGTTTCTAATGTTGTGTACTGACTCATTAAAATTGTTTCACAGATGGCACTGGAAGGATGAAGATCTTGGTCAAAAAGACATGACAAACATCATCAAGATTCATAACCAGAACAATGAACAGGCATGGCAGGAGATCCTCAAATGGGAACAATTCCATAAGAAGTGAGTAACCTCAGTGAACAATCAACATCTCAGACTCTGGTAAAAGAAAAAAAAAGAGACAAACTTAATAAGATTAAGTGATAATAACCAAGCATTGTGTTTGTTTGGTCTGAAATGCCCCCCCCCCCCTATTACCATGTAAGGTTGAGCGCACTTCAATCAATCAATCAAATGTATTTATAAAGCCCTTCTTACATCAGCTGATGTCACAAAGTGCTGTACAGAAACCCAGCCTAAAACCCCAAACAGCAAGCAATGCAGGTGTAGAAGCACGGTGGCTAGGAAAAACTCCCTAGAAAGGCCAGAACCTAGGAAGAAACCTAGAGGGGAACCAGGCTATGAGGGGTGGCCAGTTTTCTTCTGGCTGTGCTGGGTGGAGATTATAACAGAACATGGCCAAGATGTTAAAATGTTCATAGATGACCAGCAGGATCAAATAATAATAATCACAGCACTTTAATAAGCACTTTACTGACGCTTCAAATTACCCCTGAACAACCAGTGCATGTCATGATATGTGTGCCATACCAGATATGTGAATTGTATTTAATTTCTTTCTTTCTAGGGCATGCCCATGCGGACCCTCCCTGTTACGGTTTGGAGGCAAAGCAAAAGAATTCACTCCTAGAGCCAGATTTCGCCACTGGATGGGGTGAGTTTTTGGTGTAAACAGTTCTGTATGGAAGTTACATAAACTCAGCAAAAAAAGAAACCTCCCTTTTTCAGGACCCTGTCTTTTAAAGATAATTTGTAAAAATCAAATTAACTTCACATATCTTCATTGTAAAGGGTTTAAACACTGTTTCCCACACTTGTTCAATGAACTATAAACAATTAATGAACATACACCTGTGGAACGGTCGTTAAGACACTAACAGCTTACAGACGGTAGGCAATTAAGGTCACAGTTATGAAAACTTAGGACACTTAAGAGGCCTTTCTATTGACTCTGAAAAACACAGAAAGAAAATGCCCAGGGTCCCTGCTCATCTGCGTGAACGTGCCTTAGGCACATGAGGACTGCAGATGTGGCCAGGGCAATACATTGCAATGTCTGTACTGTGAGCGCTACAGGGAAACAGGACGGACAGCTGATCATCCTCACAGTGGCAGACCACATGTAACAACACCTGCACAGGATCGGTACATCCGAGCATCACACCTGCGGGACAGGTACAGGATGGCAACAACAACTGCCCGAGTTACACCAGGAACGCACAATCCCTCCATCAGTGCTCAGACTGTCCGCAATAGGCTGAGAGAGGCTGGACTGAGGGCTTGTAGGCCTGTTGTAAGGTCCTCACCAGACATCACCGGCAACAACGTCGCCTATTGGCACAAACCCACCGTCGCTGGACCATGCAGGATTGGCAAAAGTGCTCTTCACTGACAAGTCGCGGTTTTGTCTCACCAGGGGTGATGGTCGGATTTGCGTTTAACGTTGAAGGAATGAGCGTTACACCGAGGCCTGTACTCTGGAGTGGGATCGATTTGGAGGTGGAGGGTATGTCATGGTCTGGAGCAGTGTGTCACAGCATCATTGGACTGAGCTTGTTGTCATTGCAGGCAATCTCAACGCTGTGCATTACAGGGAAGACATCCTCCTCCCTCATGTGGTACCCTTCCTGCAGGCTCATCCTGAAATGACCCTCCAGCATGACAATGCCACCAGCCATACTGCTCGTTCTGTGAGTGATTTCCTGCAAGACAGGAATGTCAGTGTTCTGCCATGGCCAGCGAAGAGCCCGGATCTCAGTCCCATTGAGCACATCTGGGACCTGTTGGTTCGGAGGGTGAGGGCTAGGGCCATTCCCCCCCCAGAAATGTCTGGGAACTTGCAGGTGCCTTGGTGGAAGAGTGGGGTAACATCTCACAGCAAGAACGGGCAAATCTGGTGCAGTCCATGGGGAGGAGATGTACTGCAGTACTTAATGCAGCTGGTGGCCACACCAGATACTGACTGTTACTTTAGATTTTGACCCCCCCCCCCCCCCCCCCCCTGTTTAGGGACACATTATTCAATTTCTGTTCGTCACATGTCTGTGGAACTTGTTCAGTTTATGTCTCAGTTGTTGAATCTCCTTATGTACATACAAATATTTACACATGTTAAGTTTGCTGAACATAAACGCAGTTGACAGTGAGAGGACGTTTCTTTTTTTGCTGAGTTTGCATGCAAAAATATATACATTTTCTTGACACAGACCTAGCCCAAGCAAGTACAACTAGCACTCTTTTTCTGGTTGTTTCAATTTGTGATAGACTAGATCATACGACGTCATTTTGTGTTTGCAGGTATGGCTTACCGTTTGACAGGCACGACTGGATCGTAGACCGCTGTGGAAAGGAGGTGCGCTATGTGATTGACTATTACGATGGCGGTGAGATCAATAAGCAGAACTTCACCATCCTGGACGTGCGTCCTGCCTTTGACTCCCTCAGCGCCGTGTGGGACCGTATGAGAGTGGCCTGGTGGCGCTGGACCTCCTCTTAAACCCCAACACTCCCCACACTAATAGCCTGATCCCAGATCTGTATGATGTCATGCCATTCAATGATAGTCAGAGAAGTTGGCTAAATCACATACAGATCTGGGACAAGGCTATCCACTACCACTTAAGATCCACTGATTTGAGGGAGTACTAATGTATTTATTGACCAGACTCTGGCACTCTGCTAATAACTCAACTTTTAATAGACAGCTAGATTTGCTTCATTGTTTGAAGTGAACTGTTTTGATTGACTTTGAGTCCACACACGCAATCACATGTATATTGACTCACTGTAATAATTGTTTGATTGGGAGGACATACTAATTGGTGGCTTTTCTATAGTGAATCAATTCTCCTAAGTTGATAAGATAGAACTGTGTGCTATTTGTATCCCGTATTATGTTTAAAGTAAAGGCATGTTTCTATGGTGTTGTTTTAAGTTAAAGGGAGAGATACTGTAATTGTGGTCTTGTAGCATGTATTTAAAGTGTCTCAATGACTAAATGCAACAACTCCCAGGTCAATGGAAGCAACCATTTGGAATGGACTCTCAATGAAGACAAATTGATAATGTATTTGTCCCAGATAAAACAGGTTAATGTATATTCTTTGGCTTGAGTTTCAATGCAACACACAGTTGCCTTTTTTAATCATAATTTTGTTAAATTCAGGGAAAATTAGTTGTTTTATTTAGTATAGTATAAGCTTCTGTCTTAAGCATCTTTAATAAAGGATTCAGTTTTTGAAATGGTAAACTTGAAGGCAAAAAGGAAAGCATGATATGTGGACTTGGTATTTCAACTGACTATAGGCTACTGAAGCCAACGACTGAAAATGTGAGCGAGGCTTTACCAGTGTGCCACGGAGTTTAGATGAAAACAGTGGAGAAAAAGCTGTCTATCTGATAATCACACGCTGCTATTTATTGTTGACCATCAGATGTGATTAATGTGTATTGTGAACAGATAATGACGCTCTGAGTAATTAACCGTTTTTCGGTACAATTGAGAAGGGTGCAACTGCAGCCTCGAAATTCCGGGCGTTCCTGCATGTGGGCATTCTTACATCTGCAGGTACCCCTCTATACTTGTATTGGTCCATTTTTAAACTATGACTCCAGTACAATAGATGGCGGTAATGCACCATAACGTTGGATGCCAACTGCTGATAAACCCCACAGAAGAAGATGATTTGGGGAGCGACAACGATACCTACCTAAAGCTAGTACACACCTGTAAGTGTCCTTCACCCACGCCAGTCGGCACTATTTTCCTGCAGTTTTGTTAACAATGGCGAGGGCGAAGAACACTGTTTACCGATGTTGCTAGCAAAGAGGACTCCGGTACACAGCAGGAAAAACTCAGATAATGCTTTTATTTCCCATTTGACCCAATAGGGGGGGGATTTCAGCCACACCCGTTTCTGACAGGTGTATAAAATCAAGCACACATGTGATCTCCCCAGCCAAACATTGGCCTTACGGAAGAGCTCAGCGACTTTCAATGTGGCACCATCATAGGATGCCACCTTTTCAACAAGTCAGTTTGTAAAAATTCTGCCCTGCTAGAGCTGTCCCGGTCAACTGTGCTGTTGTGGTGAAGTGGAAACATAGGGTTAGGAGCAACAACGGTAGGCCACACAATCTCACGGAACAGGACCGCTAAGTGCTTAAGCACGTAGTGTGTAAAAATCGTCTGGCCTCGGTTGCAACACTCACTATCGAGTTCCAAACTGCCTCTAGAAGCAACCTCAGCACAATAACTGTTAGTTGGGAGCTTCATGAAATGGGTTTTTATGTCAGATTAAGTGCACACGAGCCTAAGATCACCATGCGCAATGCCAAGCGTTGGCTGGAGTGGTGTAAAGCGCGCCGCCATTGGACTCTGGAGCAGTGAAAACGTGTTCTCTGGAGTGATGAATAATGCTTCACCATCTGGCAGTCCGATGGACAAATCTGGGTTTGGTGGATGCCAGGAGAAAGCTACCTGCCCGAATGGATAGTGCCAACTTTAACATTTGGTGAAGGAGGAATAATGGTCTGGGGCTGTTTTTCATGGTTCGGGCTAGGCCTCTTTGTTCCAGTGAAGGGAAATCTTAACATTACAGCATACAATGACATTCTAGACGATTCTGTGCTTCCAACTTTGTGGCAACAGTTTGGGGAAGGCCCTTTCCCCAAGCTCAGCATTACAATGCCCCTGTATACAAAGTGAGGTCCATACTGGTTCTCCCCATTAAACAGCGAGTCGGAGTCTGAGGCCGAGCCTTCTCTGGTCTCTACTCCCATTACGGGGTCTGAGACGCCGAAGACTCCCACCATTAGCTCTGACAAATTGAAAAACCTAGTCATTGACGACTCCATTACCCGTAGTATTAAACTTAAAACGAATCATCCAGCGATCATACACTGTTTACCAGGGGGCAGGGCTACCGACATTAAGGATAATCTGAAGATGGTGCTGGCTAAAGCTAAAACTGGCGAGTGTAGAGAGTATAGGGATATTGTTATCCACGTCGGCACCAACAATGTTAGGATGAAACAGTCAGAGGTCACCAAGCGCAACATAGCTTCAGCGTGTAAATCAGCTAGAAAAATGTGTCGGCATCGAGTAATTGTCTCTGGCCCCCTCCCAGTTAGGGGGAGTGATGAGCTCTACAGCAGAGTCTCACAACTCTATCGCTGGTTGGAAACTGTTTTCTGCCCCTCCCAAAAGATAGAATTTGTAGATAATTGGCCCTCTTTCTGGGACTCACCCACAAACAGGACCAAGCCTGGCCTGTTGAGGAGTGACGGACTCCATCCTAGCTGGAGGGGTGCTCTCATCGTATCTACGAACATAGACAGGGCTCTAACTCCCTTAGCTCCACAATGAAATAGGGTGCAGGCCAGGCAGCAGGCTGTTAGCCAGCCTGCCAGCTTAGTGGAGTCTGCCACTAGCACAGTCAGTGTAGTCAGCTCAGCTATCCCCATTGAGACCGTGTCTGTGCCTCGACCTAGGTTGGGCAAAACTAAACATGGCGGTGTTCGCTTTAGCAATCTCACTAGAATAAAGACCTCCTCCATTCCTGCCATTAGTGAAAGAGATCGTGATACCTCACATCTCAAAATAGGGCTACTTAATGTTAGATCCCTCACTTCCAAGGCAGTTATAGTCAATGAACTAATCACTGATCATAATCTTGATGTGATTGGCCTGACTGTAACATGGCTTAAGCCTGATAAATTTACTGTGTTAAATGAGGCCTGACCTCCTGGTTACACTAGTGACCATATCCCCCGCGCATCCCGCAAAGGCGGAGGTGTTGCTAACATTTACGATAGCAAATTTCAATTTACAAAAAAAAAACAGACGTTTACGTCTTTTGAGCTTCTAGTCATGAAATCTATGCAGCCTACTCAATCACTTTTTATAGCTACTGTTTACAGGCCTCCTGGGCCATATACAGCGTTCCTCACTGAGTTCCCTGAATTCCTATCGGACCTTGTAGTCAAATTTTTGGTGACTTTAATATTCACATGGAAAAGTCCACAGACCCACTCCAAAAGGCTTTTGGAGCCATCATCAACTCAGTGGGTTTTGTCCAACATGTCTCCGGACCTACTCACTGCCACAGTCATACTCTGGACCTAGTTTTGTCCCATGGAATAAATGTTGTGGATCTTAATGTTTTTCCTCATAATCCTGGACTATCGGACCACCATTTTATTATGTTTGCAATCGCAACAAATAATCTGCTCAGACCCCAAACAAGGAGCATCAAAAGTCGTGTTATAAATTCTCAGACAACCCAAAGATTCCTTGATGCCCTTCCAGAATCCCTCTGCCTACCCAAGGACGTCAGAGGACAAAAATCAGTTAACCCCCTAACTGAGGAACTCAATTTAACCTTGCGCAATACCCTAGATGCAGTTGCACCCCTAAAAACTAAAAACATTTGTCATAAGAAACTAGCTCCCTGGTATACAGAAAATACCCGAGCTCTGAAGCAAGCTTCCAGAAAATTGGAATGGAAATGGCGCCACACCAAACTGGAAGTCTTCCGACTAGCTTGGAAAGACAGTACCGTGCAGTATCGAAGAGCCCTCACTGCTGCTCGATCATCCTATTTTTCCAACCTAATTGAGGAAAATAAGAACAATCCAAAATTAATTTTTGATACTGTCGCAAAGCTAACTAAAAAGCAGCATTCCCCAAGAGAGGATGGCTTTCATTTCAGCAGTAATAAATGCATTAACTTCTTTGAGGAAAAGATCATGATCATTAGAAAGCAAATTATGGACTCCTCTTTAAATCTGCATATTCCTCCAAAGCTCAGTTGTCCTGAGTCTGCACAACTCTGCCAGGACCTAGGATCAAGGAAGACACTCAAGTGTTTTAGTACTATGTCTCTTGACACAATGATGAAAATAATCATGGCCTATAAACCTTCAAGCTGCATACTGGACCCTATTCCAACTAAACTACTGAAAGAGCTGCTTCCTGTGTTTGGCCCTCCTATGTTGAACATAATAAACGGCTCTCTATCCACCGAATGTGTACCAAACTCCCTAAAAGTTGTAGTAATAAAGCCTCTCTTGAAAAAGCCAAACCTTGACCCAGAAAATATAAAAAACTATCGGCCTATATCGAATCTCCCATTCCTCTCAAAACTTTTAGAAAAAGCTGTTGCGCAGCAACTCACTGCCTTCCTGAAGACAAACAATGTATACGAAATGCTTCAGTCTGGTTTTAGTCCCCATCATAGCACTGCGACTGCACTTGTGAAGGTGGTAAATGACCTTTTAATGGCGTCAGACCGAGGCTCTGCATCTGTCCTTGTGCTCCTTGACCTTAGTGCTGCTTTTGATACCATTGATCACCACATTCTTTTGGAGAGATTGGAAACCCAAATTGATCTACACAGACAAGTTCTGGCCTGGTTTAGATCTTATCTGTCGGAAAGATATCAGTTTGTCTCTGTGAATGGTTTGTCCTCTGACAAATCAACTGTAAATATCGGTGTTCCTCAAGGTTCCGTTTTAGGACCACTATTGTTTTCACTATATATTTTACCTCTTGGGGATGTCAATCGAAAACATAATGTTAACTTTCACTGCTATGCGGATGACACACAGCTGTACATTTCAATGAAACATGGTGAAGCCCCAAAATTGCCCTCACTGGAAGCCTGTGTTTCAGACATAAGGAAGTGGATGGCTGCAAACTTTCTACTTTTAAACTTAAACAAAACAGAGATGCTTGTTCTAGGTCCCAAGAAACAAAGAGATCTTCTGTTGAATCTGACAATTAATCTTGATGGTTGTACAGTCGTCTCAAATAAAACTGTGAAGGACCTCGGCGTTACTCTGGACCCTGATCTCTCTTTTGACGAACATATCAAGATTGTTTCAAGGACAGCTTTTTTCCATCTGCGTAACATTGCAAAAATCAGAAATGTTCTGTCCAAAATTGATGCAGAAAAATTAATCCATGCTTTTGTCACTTCTAAGTTAGACTACTGCAATGCTCTACTTTCTGGCTACCTGGATAAAGCACTAAATAAACTTCAGTTAGTGCTAAATACGGCTGCTAGAATCCTGACTAGAACCAAAAAATTTTATCATATTACTCCAGTGCTAGCCTCCCTACACTGGCTTCCTGTTAAGGCAAGGGCTGATTTCAAGGTTTTACTGCTAACCTACAAAGCATTACATGGGCTTGTTCCTACCTATCTTTCCAATTTGGTCCTGCCGTACATACCTACACGTACGCTACGGTCACAAGACGCAGGCCTCCTAATTGTCCCTAGAATTTCTAAGCAAACAGCTGGAGGCAGGGCTTTCTCCAATAGAGCTCCATATTTATGGTATGGTCTGCCTACCCATGTGAGAGACGCAGTCTCAGTCTCAACCTTTAAGTCTTTATTGATGACTCATCTCTTCAGTAGGTCCTATGATTGAGTGTAGTCTGGCCCAGGAGTGTGAAGGTGAACGGAAAGACACTGGAGCTACGAACCACCCTTGCTGTCTCTGCCTAGCCGGTTCCCCTCTCTCCACTGGAATTCTCTGCCTCTAACCCTATTACAGGAGCCGAGTCACTGGTTTACTGGTGCTCTTCCATGCCGTCCCTAGGAGGGGTGCGTCACTTGAGTGGGTTGAGCCACTGACGTGGTCTTCCTGTCTGGGTTGGCGCCCCCCCTTGGGTTGTGCCGTGGCGGAGATCTTTGTGGGCTATACTCGGCCTTGTCTCAGGATGGTAAGTTGGTGGTTGAAGATATCCCTCTAGTGGTGTGGGGGCTGTACTTTGGCAAAGTGGGTGGGGTTATATCCTGCCTGTTTGGCCCTGTCTGGGGGTATCATCGGATGGGGCCACAGTGTCTCCTGACCCCTCCTGTCTCAGCCTCCAGTATTTATGCTGCAGTAGTTTATGTGTCGGGGGGCTAGGGTCAGTCTGTTATATCTGGAGTATTTATCCTGTCTTATCCGGTGTCCTGTGTGAATTTAAGTATGCTCTCTTTCTCGGAGGAGGACCTGAGCCCTAGGACCATGACTCAGGACTACCTGGCATGATGACTCCTTGTTGTCCCCAGTCCACCTGGCCGTGCTGCTGCTCCAGTTTCAACTGTTCTGCCTGGGGCTATGGAACCCTGACCTGTTCACTGTGATTACTATTATTTGACCATGCTGGCCATTTATGAACATTTGAACATCTTGGCCATGTTCTGTTATAATCTCCAACCGGCACAGCCAGAAGAGGACTGGCCACCCCTCATAGCCTGGTTCCTCTCTAGGTTTCTTCCTAGCTTTTGGCCTTTCTAGGGAGTTTTTCCTAGCCACCGTGCTTCTACACCTGCATTGCTTGCTGTTTGGGGTTTTAGGCTGGGTTTCTGTACAGCACTTTGATATATCAGCTGATGTAAGAAGGGCTATATAAATAAATACATTTGATTTGATTTGAAAGGGTTTGTCGAGAACGGTGTGAAAGAACTTGACTGCCCTGCACAGAGCCCTGACCTCAACCCCATCTAACACCTTTGGGATGAATTGGAACGCAGACTGCGAGCCAGGCCTAATTGCCCAACATATCAGTGCCAAACCTCACTAATGCTCTTGTGGCTGAATGGAAGGAAGCAAGTCCCCGCAGAAATGTTCCAACAGATTCTAGTGGAAAGTCTTCCCAGAAGAGTCGAGGCTGTTATAGCAGCAAAGGGGAGACCAACTCCATATTTATGCCCATGATTTTGGAATGAGATGTTAGACGAGCAGGTATCCACATACTTTTGGTCATGTAGTGTAGTTTTAATTACAAGTTGAACTAGCTAGATACACTACAAGTAAATCAGCTCTTTTGACCATAGTTTTTTGTCTGGATACGGGTGGAACTAAAAATAGGGACCTGAAGTACGTCGGACATAAACAACAAGCACACATTTAATGCGTAAATATTTTTACAAAATGATTGAAAGAACCACTGATTTCTTTTGAGATATTTTGAATGACAGTTGTAGTTTGAAATGTCTGAGCTGGCATTGGATGAAATGTCCGTTTTATCAGCAATATACTGTGAAAAGGACGAATTTGAGCTACTTGAGAAATCAGGTAAATTGTTGAGCTAGCTAGCTAGTTGTGTTTCTCTACACCATGATTTGCCTAGTAACTCAACTCCACGATGATTTCATCCACGGAGTTGGGCACAGATTATACTTTTTTAAATGAAACTCCGACTCCTTAGAATCGCTATGCCAGGGATCATCAACTAGATTCAGATGTCGAGCCTAGAACATCATTACAAATAATTTGGAGGCTACAAATTGACCGCAAGGACCTGAAACAGATATATTACTTGACTGGTACCACTTATATAGAGTCGAGTTTATTGTTACTCAATGTGTATTTATTATTACGCGTTTTACCTTTCTATTATTTCTCGATTTTGTTTCTCAGCATTGTTGGGAAGGGTCCCTAAGTAAGTGTTTCACTGTTAGTCTACACATGTTGTTTAGGAAGTATGTGACGAAAACAACTTTATTTGATTTAAAACACTTTCTAACCTTGCTTACATGTTGTATATGATCGCATACTCATTGGCCAGTTTATTAGGTACACACATCTAGACCTGGGTAGGACACTTCTTTGGCTCCAGAACAGCCTGAATTATTTGTGGCATGGATATGTTGCGCAATTGGTATCAAGGGATCTAACGTGTGCCCGGAAAACATTCCCCACAACATTACACCACCACTGCCACCATCCTGTACCGTTGACAGCAGGCAAGATGGAGCCAAGGAATTCTTACGCCAAATCCTGACTGCATGACGCAACACGAACCGGGATTTGTCGGACCAGGCAGGTTCCCCTCCTCAATTGTCCAGTATTGGTGGTTGCATGCCCACTGAATCCACTTATTCTTGTTTTTGGGCTGATTGGCGTGGAGAGCAGTGTGTCATTCGTTTTCGACCAATCATCAACGAGCTGTTTTTTGCCAACAAGACTGCTGATGACTGGATGTTTTTAGTTTGTTGCACCATTCTCTGTAGACCCTAGACACTGTCATGCCTGAAAAGGCCAGGAGGCTGGCTGTTTCTGAGATACTGGAACCTGCGCGCCTGGCACCAACAATCGTACCACACTCAAATATGCTCGTTTTGCACATTCTAACGTGCTGCGATCCCTGTCTGCCTGCTTAATACAGCAAGCCATGGCCACATGACTCACTGTCTGTAGAAGCAAAAAAAAAATTGTGAATGGGGTGGTGTACCTAATAAACTGGCCACTGAGCATATATCTCTCTTAAGCGTGGGAATACTTTGGAACAGATTTCCAAAATTCGAATCACTTTTCCAACAATTAAAAGCTAATATTTATTTGCTACATTTTTTAGAGGCCAAATAAAATCACCCTGCAGGCCGCCAGTTGGGGAACCCTTCAAAAATGTATATTCTTAAATCCTTACCATGTACATATGTTTGTCTTCTGTTGCATGCCTTTTTTTGTTTGCTGAAATCTATACTTTAAAATAAAACGCTATTCAAATACAATCACCGATGGCAACTCGGTGCGAATCTCAACAAGGAAACAGTCGGTGGTTGTTTTTGATTGTTTGCTGAAATCCATACTTTTTTATAAAACAAAGGACAAGCACTGTAAGGGTTTAAGAATTTACGTTTCGAGGTATCGACTGCATGCGTGTCGGCGGCTAATTTCCCAAACTCTAGTCTGCGCTCAACCCCGTGGATGAAATCATTGTGTAGTTAAGGTACTTGGAGTTGGCAATTCCACAATACATTATGTACACTGTAGCTAGAGTTTTTACGTTATGTTAGTTAGCTGGCTAGCCTAGATGCTAGCTATGTATAGCTAGTAGTGTTTTACATGTGGTGTGACGTTTTATGAGTTACTTGAACATGTTAGTGTTTTCACAGCAGAAAAGGGACTTATATTCCGCATCCAGATGGAGGTGGAAGCAGCCACCAGTGAGAGAACTCTTTTGAGTCTCCTCTTCCAGCTGCCAACAGAGTACCCCCACTGTGTCCCAGAAATAAGTGTCAGCTCTGAACAGCTCTCCAGGAAACAATGCCAACACATCAAGCAGAGTCTGCTGGAAAAGGCCTCGGCACTGGAGCCAGAGCCCATGGTTCATGAACTACTGCTGTGGCTCCAACAGAACTTCACTGAACTTACTTTAAATGACCAGTCCCTGGTGGAGGTGCAAGAGGAGGGTGGTGAGGAGGAGACGTGGATAGCTCTTTTTCTAATAGACCATATGAGGTCCAAAACAAAATATATAAAGACAATTGAAAAGTGGAGCTTGGAATTGGGGCTCACCGGAAGGCTGTTCTTGGGGAAGTTGATACTGGTCCTTCTGCAAGGCGCAAGGAGGAGTATCAAGGTAGTGTAGAGTTTAGACTTCAACTGATGCAATGATGTCTCTTCAGATCAGCTATAACACTCATGATAAATAATGAATATGATGTACAGTTGAAGTGGGAAGTTTACATACACTTAGGTTGGAGTCATTAAAACTTGTTTTTCAACCACTCCACACATTTCTTGTTAACAAACTATAGTTTTGGCAAGTCGGTTAGGACATCTACTTTGTGCATGACACAAGTCATTTTTCCAACAATTGTTTACAGACAGATTATTTCACTTATAATTCACTGTATCACAATTCCAGTGGGTCAGAAGTTTACATACACTAAGTTGACTGTGCCTTTAAACAGCTTGGAAAATTCCAGAAAATGATGTCATGGCTTTAGAAGCTTCTGATAGGCTAATTGACATCATTTGAGTCAATTGGAGGTGTACCTGTGGATGTATTTCAAGGCCTACCTTCAAACTCAGTGCCTCTTTGCTTGACATCATGGGAAAATCAAAAGAAATCAGCCAAGACCTCAGAAAAAAATTGTAGACCTCCACAAGTCTGGTTCATCCTTGGGAGCAATTTCCAAACGCCTGAAGGTACCACGTTCATCTGTACAAACAATAGTACGCAAGTATAAACACCATGCCACCACGCAGCCGTCATACCGCTCAGGAAGGAGACACGTTCTGTCTCCTAAAGATGAACGTACTTTGGTGCAAAAAGTGTAAATCAATCCCAGAACAACAGCAAAGGACCTTGTGAAGATGCTGGAGGAAGCAAGTACAAAAGTATCTATATCCACAGTAAAATGAGTCCTATATGGACATAACCTGAAAGGCTGCTCAGCAAGGAAGAAGCCACTGCTCCAAAACCACCATAAAAAAGCCAGACTACGGTTTGCAACTGCACATGGGGACAAAGATTGTACTTTTTTGGACAAATGTCCTCTGGTCTGATGAAACAAAAATAGAACTGTTTGGCCATAATGACCATAGTTATGTTTGGAGGAAAATGGTGGAGGCTTGCAAGCCGAAGAACATCATCCCAACCGTGAAGCATGGGGGTGGCAGCATCATGTTGTGGGGGTGCTTTGCTGCAGGAGGGACTGGTGACCTTCACAAAATAGATGGCGTCATGAGGAAGGAAAATTATGTAGATATATTGAAGCAACATCCCAAGACATCAGCCAAGAAGTTAAAGCTTGGTCGCAAATGGGCCTTCCAAGTGGACAATGACCTCAAGCATACTTACAAAGTTGTGGCAAAATGGCTTAAGGACAACAAAGTCAAGTTATTGGAGTGGCCATCACAAAGCCCTGACCTCAATCCTATGGAAAATTTGTGGGCAGAACTGAAAAAGCATGTGCGAGCAAGGAGGCCTACAAACCTGACTCAGTTACACCAGCTCTGTCAGTAGGAATGGGCCAAAATTCACCCAACTTATTGTGGGAAGCTTGTGGAAGGCTACCCAAAATGTTTGACCCAAGTTAAACAATTTAAAGGCAATGCTACCAAATACTAATTGAGTGTATGTAAACTTCTGACCCACTGGGAATGTGATGACAGAAATAAAAGTTGAAATATATCATTTTCTCTACTATTATTCTGACATTTCACATTCTTGAAGTAAAGTGGTGATCCTAACTGACCTAAGACAGGACATTTTTGCTAGGATTAAATGTCAGGAATTGTGAAACATTTAAACTCAGTTTATTTGGCTCAGGTGTATGTAAACTTCCGACTTCAAGTGTACATGTCACAATATGGTGGATATAATGATGTCATGTACACTCCCATATGTTACATTTTGTTCTATACTTCAGCATTTTGGGTTTGAGATGAAATGTTTCATGTGAGGCGACAGTACAGAATGTCACCTTTATTTAAGGGTATTTTCATACATTTCTGTTTTACCATTTAGAAATGAAAGCACTTTATGTATCTAGCCCCCCCCCCATCTGAAGAAGTCATGAGTATTTGAACAAATTCTGTTATAGTGTATCAAAGTAGTCAAATGTTTAGTATTTGGTCCCATATTCCTAGCATGCAATGACTACATCAAGCTTTTGACTCTACAAACTTGTTGGATGCATTTGCAGTTTGTTTTGGTTGTTTCGGAATATGTTGTGCCCAATAGAAATTAATGGTAAATAATGTATTGTGTCATTTTGGAATCACTTTTATTGTAAATAAGAATAGAATATTCTTTTATGTTTCTGAACATATGTTTCTGAACATTTCAACATTTAATGTGGATTCTACCATGCTTACGAATAATCCTGAATGAATCGTGAATAATGAAAGTTAACAGGGGAGATGGGCATAAATATCTTACCCGCCCAAAAATGCTAACCTCCCCTGTTATTGATAATGATGAGAGGTGTTTTGGTGGCATAATCACAAACCCTAACCTATTATTCACGACTCATTCAGGATTATTTGTTATCATGTAGCATCCACATTCATGTAGAAGTGTTCAGTAACAAATTCTATTCTTATTTACAATAAAAGTGACTCCATAATAACACTATATTATTTACCATTCATTTCTATTGGGCACAACATATTCCGAAACACAACCAGAACAAACTGCAAATGCATCCAACAAGTTGTAGAGTCACAAGCTTGATGTAGTCATTGCTTGCTAGGAATATGGGACCAAATACTAAACATTGAGTAAAATGAGTTCTTATGACACCTTCAAATGGATGGACTAGATGCATAAAGTGCTTTAATTTCCAAATGGTAAAACGTATGTATGGAAATACCATCAAATAGATGGTAACATTGTGTACTGCCACCTCGCATAAAACGTTTGATCTCAAATTTAAAGTTTTAGCATTACTGTCCAAATAAATACACAGGGGAGAGTATGTATGAAAATACCCCAAAATAGGTGACATTCTATACTGTCACCTAATGTAAAACATCTTATCTCAAATCTAAAATGCTGGATTATTGAGACAAATAAAAAAAAAATGGTAGCTTCACTGTCCAAATTCACTCCCCTCCAAATGTATGTTATGTTTTAGGCCTGATCCACTCTTTTAAAGATGTGGTGTTCATATTTAATCTGAACCTAAATTAATGATTGAAAAAGCACAGTATGTCAGTCCACAAAATGTCTGTGTTGTTTTCCACTTTTCCTTTGTTCAGTAATTAACTGCATATGTTGTACTGAATATGAAAGTTGGAAAATATAATTCAGACAAACAGTGTTGGGACATGTTGACTTGGCACCTTAATTATTGCAACATCATACAATACATTTATTGATCATTATTACCCTGCCTCCTCCATCATTTGCCAACCAGGAATAACTACTACCCATGCGAAACGTGTACTTGAACAGTATTAATTAACTGCTGGTTTCACAGGTCATTATATTTACAAGCCAAATCCACGCCTGTTTGCTGTTTGTTTTCCCTCTGTAGGAATACATCCATCTCCAGAGAACTGTGAAAGTAGATGTGGATTCATCAGGAAAGAGATGCAAAGAGAAGATGATGAGAGTTCTTTGCGAAACCCAAGTCTCAGACCTCAAACGGTTAAGGATTTCCTCAGCTTTTCTATATGAATTTGTGTCATAACGTGGGCATTTTGCAATTGTACATTTGGGCATTGTAAAGGTCTCAGGCAATGTGTTCAAGAACTCACTGTAATCAGTCCTTGATTTCACTTACTGCTCCTCACTCTCATCCCTCAATGTGTTTCTTTCTCTCATTCACAGGATCTCATCTTTTGAAATCAAAGAGTTTTTGTCCCTCGAGGAGCTAAAAAGGGAGTTTGAGCAAGTTGGACTATTGACTCTGTACCAAGAGTTTGTGCCCACATTGCCGTAGCCATCATGGCTTTTGTCAAGTCATGCTTTTCCAGACAGGTGCAGCTTATGTGAACTTTATACTTTCCATATGACAGTCAACGGAAGGACTAATCTAAATATCTGATTAACATTCAATTATGGGTTACATCTGTGCATTGAAAATGTAAAAGGTATTCAAAAGGTTTTTCTACCATCCACATGATGGCAGCAAAGTCTACCATTTGAATCAAAGATTTGTAAAGTTGATAGTTTATTCAAATCTTTTTTATTTTTTATTGTCACATACTGGATAGGTGCTTTGAAATGTGTTGTTATACAGGGTCAGCCATAGTAGCACGGCACCCCTGGAGCAAATTACTGTGAAGTGCTTTGCTCACCACACATCGACAGGTTTTTCACCTTGCCAGCTCAGGTATCCACTTAGGCTATTTCCTAGTTGAAAAGTTGTGCCTTGCTTTCTACTCCTGACAGATTTGTTCCTCCCTCTTGTACCTCTTCATCAGATGAAATGCATGAAGGTTAAGGTCATATAGAAAAACTTATATAAAGTGGTGCACAAAACTCTGTTACATGAAAGTTGCATCATATGACTTAGCTTCGAACTGCGTCTAGGATGTTGTATACAGATGCGTATCGTTCCGGTGCCTAGCGTCTGAAATTAATAACAGCCATACAGTTTTAGCCTCGTGAGCCACCCTGATCTCGCGAGCTTACATACAGTGCATTCGGAAAGTATTCAGACCCCTTGACTTTTTCCACAATTTTGTTACGTTACAGGCTTATTCTAAAATTGATTAAAAATACAATTTCTACACAGAATACCCCATAATGACAATACCTTATTTACATAAGTATTCAGACCATTTGCTATGAGACTCAAAATTGAGCTCAGGTGCATCCTGTTTCCATTGATCATTCTTGAGATGTTTCTACAACTTGATTGGACTCCAGCTGAGGTAAATTTAATTGATTGGTCATGATTTGGAAAGGCACACATCTGTCTATATAAGGTCCCACAGTTGACAGTGCATGTCAGAGCACAAACCAAGCCATGAGGTTAAAGGAATTGTCCGTAGAGCTCAGAGACAGGATTGTGTCGAGGCACAGATCTGGGGAAGGGTGCCAAAAATGTTTGCAGCATTGAAGGTCCCCAAGAACACAGTGGCCGCCATCATTCTTAAATGGAAGAAGTTTGGAGCCAACAAGACTTTTCCTAGAGCTGGCCGCCCGGCCGAACTGAACAATCAGGGGAGAAGGGCCTTGGTCAGGGCGGTGACCAAGAACCCAATTGTCACTCTGACAGAGTTCCAGAGTTCCTCTGTGGAGATGGGAGAACCTTCCAGAAGGACAACCATCTCTGCAGCACTCCACCAATCAGGTCTTTATGGTAGAGTGGCCAGACTGAAGCCACTCCTTAGTAAAAGGCACATGACAGTCCACTTGAAGTTTGCCAAAAGGTATCGAAAGGACTCTCAGACCAGTGTCACTGACTTGCCTAGTTAAATAAAGGTGAAATTTAAAAAAGAAAAAAGAAAAAGTAAAGGCTGGAAGAAACCTGCCACCATCCCTACTGTGAAGCATGGTGGTGGCAGCATCATGCTGTGGGGATGTTTTTCAGCAGCAGGGACTGGGAGACTAGTCAGGATCGAGGGAAAGATGAACGGCGCAAAGTACAGAGAGTTCCATAATGAAAACCTTCTCCAGAGTGCTCAAGACCTTAGACTGGGGCTAAAGTTCATCTTCCAACAGGACAACGACCCTAAGCACACAGCCAAGACAATGCAGGAGTGGCTCTAAATCTCAAGTCTCTAAATTTCCATGAATAGCCCAGCCAGAGCCTGGACTTGAACCCAATCAAACATCTCTGGAGAGACCTGAAAATAGTTGTGCAGCGACACTCCCCATCCTGACAGAGCTTGAGAGGATCTGCAGAGAAAAATGGGAGAAACTCCCTAAATACAGGTGTGCCAAGCTTGTAGCGTCATACCCAATAAGATTCAAGGCTGTAATCACTGCCAAAGGTACTTCAACAAAGTACAGAGTAAGATTAAGAATACTTATGTAAATGTGCTATTTTATTTTTAATACATTTAAAAAAATGCCTTAACCTGTTTTTGCTTTGTCATTATGGGGTATTGTGTGTGGATTGATTAGGGGGTGGGGGGGGGGGGGCAATTTTAATCAATTTTAGAATAAGGCTGTAACATAACATAAAATGTGGAAAAGTCAAGGAGTCTGAATACTTCCCGAATTCACTGTAAATGGTTAGCTGAATCTGTGTAGCGAAACCGAATGTAATCTCGCAAAACTTCCGGATGTTTGTACAAGGTTAATAAAGTGTACAGTTTAACAAAAAAAAAGAAGATTCCCGTCGACAAAGGCATATCTATAATCTCTAGGAACGCTATCAAAAACATTGAAAAACAGATTTTATCCAGGGTCTTCCATTCCAACGATAAGCCTAGTATTGTCATTTTCCAACTGGAAAACACTTGCTTCTTTGACATGTCCATAACACATAAGGCTGTAATTCATTTTGGATGGCAGGTACAGGAACAATGCTCAACTAGGATGCTGTCTGTATACAACATCCTAGTTGCGATTTGAAGCTGCTTAGGACTATGTAACATGTCCCATAACCCTGTTCATGTCTATGTAACTGCCATTTAAATACATGGCTTTTATTTAGCGCCACTAAAAAATACTGAACTGAAAAGTTGTTGCAAAGTTAATCTGAAACTGTGGGAAGCATACAAGAACCACTCATCATATATTCCTGCCTCCATCAGTACATAAATAAAATAGAACCCTCAACATAACCATTACTCAGAGTTCCCTGTATGTCAATATCAATTGTTTTCTCCCTTACAGAAGGCCTGCAAATCAGGCCATTTAAATGTTAGGCAGTGTTTTATAGTTTTATTGATCTCATCTTAAAAAAGCTGCGTATTGGAAGATGGATGTCTTTTACCTTTCTGAGGCACATTCAATCATATTTGCTTATTCCTGTCCTGCCCAGCCATCAAGTTGTTATAATTAGAAATCACAAGCAGAGAAGTAGTCGTAACTGTTGTCTGTCCTGCCTATTAACTAGCTGTCATGGGTATCTGCACTGAATTCCTACAGTTGTTGATAGGAAAGACTTTGAGAGATTCATAGGATCACTGTCAATGGTACAGGTACAGAATGTTACATGAAACATGTTATTAAACAATATATAAGTACAGAAAGGTATAATAGTCTTTATGAATGGTATACTATACAGGTATAGAATTGAACGGGAGAGTGTCCGTATGAATGGTAGATAGGTAGAATGGTATACATGTCTCCTTATGAATGGTATAGGTACAGAATTGTATGGTGTCTGTATGAACGTTATACAGGTATTGAATGGTAAAGGGCAGCCATACGCAACTGGCAGACAGCGATCCGGACCCAGGACAGGGTCAATACAGATCGCGGGTCCAGGCTTTTTTAAATTTGATTTATTATTATTTATTATTTTGTTAGTGCATGGGCAGTTTCCCTCTTATGTCATTCACTGACAGACCTTGGAGAGCTATTTATGACCTGTCAGACATGTCGAGTTGATCAACTAACCCATGTTAGCTAGGTAGGTAAGTTAGGCTAACCATATATCTAAATCTTGTAGTTATCATGGCCATATTACGTGGGCAGGGGCCTCGACCCCCAGGGGGCCCCCATTTGAGTTTATTGAGTTACTCAGGTATATTTTCTCAAATAAGACATGGCAAAATGTGTAGAATTGCAAGAAATGACATCTGAAACGGCAACATTTTCTATCCACCCCATTGCAAATTGTGTAGAATTGCAGGAAATATGCTTTAAATCTGCAAAATGTTCTCACCGCCAACCAGAGGGGTGTGAACAGTTTAAACCGTTTGGGGTTGCAGGGTGGTAGTTTGTTTCTTCGCCGATAAATGACAATATCCATCTGGACCTCCTAGGAAATTTGCGTGAATGGACCATCTCAATTAGTACTTGAGTAACCCTGGTATAGGAGATAGTCCTTGTGAATGGCATAGGGATACAATGTCTTTGTTTTTCTCAGTGATTTACCAGACCTTAATGAAACCCACTCACTCCAACACCTTTACCACCTCCTGCCCTGGACAATCAATCCACCTGGCCTGCCCTTTTCCCTGACACACAGTCCCAAATAACACTGCTTAAATGTCACTCACCTACTGGCATTTCATTGGATAAAACAGGGCTTAGAGCAGAGACAGCAAGTCAGGAAATAGAAATTATGACACAAAACTATTTTGTCTGTTCAACCTCAAATCAGTATAAAAATTGATTTATAAGCTTCCCTGTGGCTCAGCTGGTAGAGCATGGTGTTTGCAACACCAGCATGGTGTGTGCAACGCCAGGGTTGTGGGTTCGATTCCCACGGGGGGCCAGTACAAAAAAAAATGCATGAAATGTATGCATTCACTACTGTAAGTCGCTCTGGATAAGAGCGTCTGCTAAATGACTAAAATGTAAAAATGATAAGCTCAGTGGTGGTTTCATAAATGTGTTGAATGAACATCTCTGAGGTAAGACTTCAGCCCTGAGGTAAGACTTCAGCCCTGAGGTAAGACACCAGAAGCAGACTATGGCACCTTTTAGTCGAGATATATCCGTGTTAGCAGAGATTTATCCATCCATCATGTGGTATGCCCTGCCTGTATGCCCTGCCTGTATGCCCTGCCTCTGTTCCAGGAGATATTCCTCAGGTGGGCTGTCTCTTGTACTGTGGGCCTTCGTGAGAGAGACCTTCAATGTGAGTACTTAAATCATAGCTTCATGCATACATATAGAACACTTTACTCATAAACTGCTGTGTATCAGAAGAACAGTTCAACATGGCCTCAAGTTTCCCTCTTTGTCCCATAGACCGTCCTAAATGTCATAACCTTTATCAGCGTGGCTGGGCTAGACTGGGTGGCTGGACTGTTGCTGGGAACAAGGTATAACCTCTGACCTATAGTTGTCTTGGGCTCAATAACCTTGAAGAGTAGTAACAACATACACTAATGCTGTTTTTGTTAATACTGTCTCTTGTTTCCCCTGACACAGGATAGGAAGGACTCTTTCTCTGTATACGAATCGTGTCACGATTGAAGAGGGGTTGGATCAACACGGCGTAAGGTCACCATTTCTTTTACACCTCTTTTTGAATTGAAATAGTGTGTACATATGAATACCTTCCACAATGGGTACTTTACACAATAACATGAATGTCTCATATCCCCTCAACAGCCCTCCTTCTCCATCACCCTCAGACACCCTCTCTCACCCTTCACCTTTACTTTACAAATAAATACGTATTCGTTCATATACTTGGACTGTCTGTGTCTGCATTCATTCAATTCCTCAACATTTTCAAATATACATTTTGTTGCACATATACTAAACCGCACACAATGTTCTGCAATCTTTATCAGCATAATGACTTAGTGAACGACAGTCATCGAATGTGGTATTTCACCCTGAACTGACTGTGGTGACGCCGCTCTTATCTTTCTCATGAGCTGCCCCTCACAGCAATGGTAACAACACACACACACACACACACGCCTCAATTACCCTGGCATTACTGCTCCTCTCCCCATTATTGAGCTTGGCTTCTTAATTATCCCTAACTCGTTAGCTCCTGAGTAATGCAGCTAGAGGACACTGGCCTTTTTAATGAAAGTAGAGTAGAAGGTTTTTAGGTGAGAGATAAACGTGTTATTGTCAGGGAAAAAAATAAAAATGTAGGACGGGGCATAATGATTCTGATTGCTGGAAAGGGGATGGGTGAGGGAAAGGGCCTGAAAATATGTTTTTGGATGTCTGTCATACAGTACAATAGGCCAGTGTTTCCAAACTCCAGTCCTCCAGTTCCCCCAGCAGCACACGTTTGTGTTGTAGCCCTGGACAAGCATACCTCATTCAACTTGTCGACTAATCGTCAAGCTCTCAATGAGTTGCATGTGGCGTATTTGTCCCAGCCTTCAACAAAAATGCGGGCTGTTGGGGGAACTGGAGGAGTTGGAAAACATGGCAGAATGTGGCTTTACAATGTGATTCAAGGCATAGTTGTTGTTAGTTGGTGACTCCTGTGACTTCAACCATGAGATAAATTGTTTTTTTCAATGTTTATAGGGGAGAGTGGGGTAAGTTGAGCCAAAGGAGTAAGTTGAGCCACACTTGTTTTTTAGGAAGCATACACAAAGTTAATCAGTTGACCAAATATTTAAGAAGAGGTAATCATTTCATGGAGTCTGTAAAGTAAGAAACCACATTTAAAAAGTGGTAAGCAAGTTAGGTCCAGTCAAATGAATTTGTGTTAGAGGTTTCATGATGCTTGTGTATAACTAAACCAAAGTAGATCATTTTAAGATTGTTCTATACACCAGTTGGGGTCTGTATAAAGTTTAATATGAGCTGTGTGGGCTAATATAGTCAAAATGTTTGTCTTGGGGTAAGTTGAGCTAATGGTTGAGCAAATTGAAGTGTTTTCTTACCGGGCATAATGCAAGGCATTATTGCTGGGATATGAGGTAACAACAGGGCCTATGTTCAAAGTGTTGTAAAAAAAAAAAGTAAGCCTTTTTTTTTAACCATGCTTAAAATGGTTCAAATATATATTTTTAAGTGTTTGTGTTGAATTTTGTTTGGGAAATGAAGATAAGACAAATATAAACATGGTTTTAAAAAGGTAGTAGTAATATTTAATTCAGTAAAGAAATTAGATAAGACAAATATAAACATGGTTTTAAAAAGTTAACCTTTTTGTGCCGAGAGATCACTTTTTTTCGGACAAGCTATGTTTTCAAAACTAAAGTTTACGTGAATTCTGATTATTTCCAGGGATACACAACATCCTGAAATAATGTAGATATCTTTGTTAGAAAGAATACTTTATTTCCCTTGACGGAGTGACGCAGGATGTAAAGAAAATAGCTCAACTTACCCAACTCTCCTGCTTCACGGAGCTCTTATTCCGTTCACCCAGAGAAATCAAACAAACAAGTCATGATTTCATTGTCAAACCAAGATAATAAGTCATTTTGCCCTATCGTAACCACTCCACCACCAACATTTATTTTCCAACACTGTTCTCCACAAATTCAAGGGCAATCTTATTATCCTGGAGAAGATAATACAGCTGACATGCTTGAGATGGGTAGGCAAACATTAGAGAGTCAATTAGGAGAGACCATTATACTCAAACCACCACGTGAGGGGAATGCACTGGTGTGTGTGGAGACAAACACACACATTGCTGTGTCCCATGTCTCATTACTGATGACACACAAATATGTGTGTGTAATTTTCAGCGGTAACCTCAATAACTTCTTTATAGGACTCTATTTTGATGTCTTTGATATTCACATGAAAGAGCTGGAATGAAAGAAGAACACAAGTATTCCATACATAGACACAGTGAGTCGCTAAATATTTTAATAGTGCATGTATCCCCTGCCCCCTTAGCTCCGAATTAATACCAGCTTTAAAGTTGAAGCCTAAGCTATGATACTGGGGAGGGGTGATTGACAGTTTAGGCCTTGAAAAACACACATCTATTGATGTGTGTGTGTGTGTGTGTGTGTGTGTGTGTGTGTGTGTGTGTGTGTGTGTGTGTGTGTGTGTGTGTGAGAGAGAGAGAGAGAGAGAGAGAGGATTGTGTGTGTGTGTGTGTGTTAGAGAGAGGTAGAATGTGCAATTTTGCATCTGTAAACACAGACCAGAGCAGTGCATGATTTTTAAATGACAACCACCAGAGGACACTGTGGTTCTTTACCAAGGCACTATTCCCTCCACAGCCACAGGACACTGTTGTTCTTTACCAAGGGACTTTTCCCTCCACAGCCAAAGGACACTGTGGTTCTTTACCAAGGCACTATTCCCTCCACAGTCACAGGACACTGTTGTTCTTTACCAAGGGACTTTTCCCTCCACAGCCACAGGACACTGTTGTTCTTTACCAAGGGACTTTTCCCTCCACAGCCACAGGACACATATTTTTTGTTCTGATGTGAATTGAGACAATGAATAATTATGATCATGATCTTTAATTTGGTCTCCTTCTAAAACAACCATTATAGCAGACATTAAAGTGAATCTAATGAGTTATATCAAAGTTATATCAAGGATTCTACCAACCTTTGAATAGGTCTGTGGGGACACTAAGTGTTTCTGCCTGATGCTTCAGAACAGCAGTCGACCACACCTGCCTCTCTGAGGATTTGCTTGTAGCCTCTGGGTTTACAGTGATGAAGACGGGCCATAACTAGACTGATGCCAGATCAGATCTGGATGTGCCATGCATGACATGACAACGATAGGAGGATTATACAGTTGTCATCATTCAAACACAGCAGGTGATTACAGATGGTAAAGACAAATCCCTGAGTCTGCGTCTCAAATGACAGCATATAGTGAATTACTTTTCACCAGTCTCCCTATTCCTTGGCCTGTAGTGCACTTATTTTGACCAAGTAGTTCACTATATAGGTAATAGGGTGAAATTTCCGAGGCATCCTATCTCTTCATTACCTTGGACAAATGATCATTACCTATGAGGTCACTGTCAGTCAAACGAACAGTGACTGTTGAAACAATCAATGGCAATACAATTAGGTCAGTCTCATTTCGCTAGCTTCCATGCCAGGACGAGGCCATTTCCATTGCCTTTGGCAGACATAGAGTATGATAAAACTCAATCACCTGAGATTTTCGGTACACTGCGAAACAACAACTTCGTAGCAAGTGTTTTTTTGCTTTTCATACTCAGTGCTATTGTGTAGTTCTACTTGACTTGAATTGGCACTCAAAAACACATTGAGAAGTTGACCAAGCAACAGTTTTATTTTGGAGTTTGTTTGAGGCTCATTAGGTGATACAGTGACCCTTCCTAAATCTGTCTGCTCTCCCTGGCTATTGCTGCATATTTGAATTAATCGGTTTGTGAAAAGGCCTCTGCTTGTTCCTGTAAAGACAGAACAACCTTGTTTCCCTGGCACCTCTCTGACTAGACGAGTCTAATCTGAAAACAACACATCATTAACTGTACATACTGAGAAACACGGCTCGCGTATCTTCATGCCCTCTCCAAATGTTGTCTGCCACGGATACAGTGCAGGACAAAAGTGCGCGGTGAAAGGGAAGGTGATACTTTCTTAACTGTGGTGGTGAATGAGCAAATTAATTGAACATCTATTGGAGAAAAGTTGTTACAATGCCTATGTAGATAAGTGTTAGTTACAAAGGCACAGTTTTATATTGTAATTATACTGTACCTCTATGTAACTACCAAATAAATACCCCAGTAATTGCAACACTTTGTTGTAAAGTGGGACCGAAAGGTCTTTTAATCAGTACAGCAGGCTTACTTGTAAACAACAGAACTAGCATTTTGTCCCCCTCCCCCCAAAATCACACTATATGCATACAGTGGATCCAACCATGGTAGAAACTATGGTCTGACAGGCTCAGCGCTGCTGGAAAACAAGCAGGATAACAGATTTGTCCATGGTGCCCTTGAAGATGACGATGTGTTGTGCCTAATTGCTGGGAAGAGGATAATTGAGCCACCTGCCGGCTAAATGAAACATTTTCCCATGTTTCACCTTGCCTTGCAGAGACGTACAAATGTACACAAATCTGTCATGGAAATGGGATGGAGGGATGAGGAGGAGAAGGAGGGCTGTACTGTGGTCTTTGTCGGAAATGAGCTCAATCTGAGCTCAATCTCTGTACAGTATATCTTACCGTAGACATGTGTTCTAATGTAAATGCATTGCTTTTGACCCACAGTGTTTGTTTTTGAGCAATTAAAACAGGCTCTTATATGGACAGGATAAAGGTTGCAATGGGCAATTTCAAGCCTCAGGTGGTAAAATAGGACTGCTGTTGTGCAAGTCTAGCTTCTGGCATCAAGGTTGCTACATGAGACCTACTACTGCAGCAATATGGCAAAATGTCTCAGTGTCTGTAAACGCTTCCTTGGTCACGGCATCTTAAATCCTTAGTTTCCGGAGATTAGATGCTGACTAGATCATTGCGCCTCTATGTCTTTGATGTGCCACTGCCACCCATAGTCAGCTCAACTGTGGTTTCCTGGGAAAAGAAAGAATGGAAATAAATGAAAAGACTCCTATCGTTAGAGTGAATTGTGTTCCTCAAGAATAGAAGGATAGGAAACACACACACAAAAACACACACACACACTTCTTAAATGAGCTGTTGGAGTGCCTCATAAATGCAATTTGTCAGCTTATAAAATGGCAGGTGCTGCAAAGTGATAGTGAGTGCGGTGTGTTCACTCTACCTCATCTGAGAATCTAACTAAACAGATACATCACCGTGGATTAGTGTCAAACCCTCCAGCCTGCTACTCCCCACTGGGACTCCCTCAGACACTGCCCTTTTTAAATATGACACCAGCAAATATCAAATAGCCTCTTCATACTGCACTGGTGGTTAACCTGTTGGTGGGAATTTATTGAACCGTCTATTGGTGAGACCCCAAAACAGGTGGTTTTTCCACAAAGGAAAAGGTGTTTTGGAGACAAATAGATTGTCTTACTTTTCAGGCCATCATGTTGACCACAGTATAGACACAATGGAACAGACAGCAGATTTGCAACAATCAGAGGCAATATAAAATCGATCCCAATTATCTTGCCTTCCCTTCGAACTCCCCAAGTGTACTTACTGTAAAAAAATAAAAATAAAAAAACACCTAACAAATGCTCTATTGTTCAGAATCTGTCGAGAGAACATGCTGGGTACAATGGGTGTTTTCTGCTTTATTTCCAACATACCGTGGTTCGTGGTTTCACCGTTTTAACTGTTGTTCCTAGCAGCAGGGAAGACATTTTAAGTCTTGTTCACAGTTTATGTAATCTAATTGAGAGTTTATTTGCACTTCTTTAAAGCAAGATAAGGGAGGACTGCGAGCATGCCAAGGTTTTACTTATTCAGAACCAGTGAGACATCTTACTTTACATTTGGAAAGGAAAAATGTTGGGAGGAAAAGACAACATGCAAATAAATGATTGAAATTGATATTTGCCATTTAAAAAAAAGTAGTTAAGGAATAAATGTTCAGGTTTTCTAAGGAAGGGACTTTAATCTCTTTGATATTATAACATGTGGCCTACCTCTCCATACTGACTCCACTGCATCTCTAAGATAATAAAAGGCAAATGTCATAATGAATGATCAAGAATATGACTCATGGAATAAAATTCACACTGAGAGCAGAAGATCGTTCGACATTAAAAGTTAGTCTTCGAATATGTTAGGTAGGTACACCTATATTTGGAGCTTGCATCAATAACTCTTGTACTGAACATTTTCCTTAAATATCTCTCCATTTACCTGTTCAGAAATACACATCTTATTCAACATATTTAACTGTGAGAATTTCAAAGTTTCATGCTGAAAAAGCGATGGTCCTTCGAGCTGGATATGAACCAGTGAAACACATTGCATATACTGTATTAGATGTATTAGCTGAATAACAAAATCCCCTTGAGTTGGTTGTTTTAAGGAAAAGTGCAATAAAGATACACAACCAACTTCTTCCCATGAGCAGCAATTCTACCAGCAAGGTCAGAGGTGAGTAGTTAGGAGGTGGTTTTCTATTACTAATATTGTGGTATAGGAATAGCTAAACACAGTAGGGACTGCTATTCGCATGCTGATCACACAAATAGTGAGACCTGTATCAGTTAATAATTCTAGGTTTGAGCTGACCTGTCTTGACCTTTGCGAGAGGTCACCCGTATGGCACGCAGACAAATGTGTGTGAGGGATGTTGTAATTTGCCTCTGGTTTAGTGGGGGAGAAGGCAAGATCAAGTCTCAGTGCACAGTGCTCTAAATTCTGTATTGTACTTCTATCTACCATGTACTGCAGTTTAAAGTGGAACTGACAGCATTTTAGCAACATGAAATCTTATTAAAATATGTTCATATACACCCCCAGGAAGAATATGACACTTTTTTGAAACATTTTCTGACAAGCGGGCACTTAGATATGGACATTTTCAGGTTTTCATAAATTGTTAGAATGTTTAGGAATTACGTATACTAATGCAATTGTCTGCAGTAAATCCTAATAAAAACATCTGTCTCGTCCAGGACCAGAGTCTACGCAGACCTGTGCACCATATCCAATCAGAGCTACAGTAGACCTTTGTTTAATTGTAGCCTACTCATCCTTCTGCAGCTTGCCTGCCAACAATGCATGCTTGTCCCAACCAAGCACCCAAAGCTAACTGGCGAAAGTTAGCTAGCTGGCTTGCAAGCTACTTCCAGACAAAAATGAGAGAACAACTTACTCTGACCATTGTATTCGCTGTAGCAGAGCTGGTTAAGCTGCTTACATGTTATCTAGAGCGTTCGTGACTAAGTATTACTTTCTTTGCCTACGTATACTGACACCGGTCGGTCAAATTCAGTGGGTGTTGCACAGTTGTAAATTCATCAGTTATTCTGTGCTCTGGCACACTCAGACGAGAGTGCTCTGAAGTAGGAGTAGATAGCCAGAGTGAATTTGTGAACGTTCAAGTTCTTGCTAGCTAACCAAATGACACCTGCATCTCTAGCTGTGTACAGTATAGCCACTGAAAAATGATATGAGGGGAAAAAGTCAGTCACTCACGCACTCCTCCAATGACATGACATGACATCCTCCTAGCAACTATCTAGCTATCTAGCTAACGTTAGGCTCTGTGTTTTTATCTTTCTACATGAATAGATATGCTAGCCTATTAGCTATGTTATGACTGACTTGTGATCATTGCCCTTGCTAGTTTGATTGTATTGACCGACATTCCCAGACTTTGTTACATTCGTCCGTTTTTGTCCAGAATATTTAGTCATTGAAACTGAAACAGTGAATCCTGAATGGAGGCAGCAAACAATGTACCAGACCAGCTGTGATTTACAACCTGATAGCAATATGTTTTGGACTACCAAGAAATGTATTGGTGAATTATATCAATCATGCATTGAACTGCATCCATCTATTCTGCCAACGATGTCTTACTGTAGGTCATGGAATGTTGAGGCAAATAGAACCTATTTTTAAAACCTCTTAGTAAGTCGGTTTTGTAGCATAAACTGGGAATTTTATATTTTTTACTGATATTATGATTGTATGTTTGTTTCATATCTGCAAAGTAGTTAAAACTCTGTCAGTTCCACTTTGAGCGTAGTGTTTCAGTTTACCTTATGAATCCTGTACAGGAAAAGCCTTGCAGATGAGAATTTAGACTACATTGAGGCCATATTGGATGGTAAGACAACCACAGTCAGAGGAGTATTCTAAAACATGCAGCTCTGGGACCAGGCTAGTGCAGTCAGCGATGCCTCCCATCTCACAAAATTGCCCAAACAGAATATTTACAGAGAGATAATTGTTCCGCTTTTTATGAAGGGTGGAAATGTCAACTCATTGCATAAAGTACTTTGATGATAATCTCAGCAATCACATTCAGTTGTGCCGCTGGCTCATTAGGTTTTTCATCAGTGGACTCTTCAGTTGTTCAACATTAGGGTTGTACGTCATTCATGATACACTCATAAGGACTGAGAGATGAGATGAGGAGGTACAGTGACCTGCTGAGTCAATGCAGAACATGTGAGATTAGCTCAAGTTAGATCAACCATAACAAATGCAATAGCTATACACGAACACACCAGCTCCTGTTCTGTGGCTGTGGCTGTGTATGTGTGTGTGTGTGTGTGTGTGTGTGTGTGTGTGTGTGTGTGTGTGTGTGTGTGTGTGTGTGTGTGTGTGTGTGTGTGTTTTGTGTTTGGAAAGGGGAGCTGTGGTTCACTGAGTGAAAAGATAGCTCTGAGTGCGACTGTGGGAGAGCAGGGAGCGTGTGTGTGTGAGACTTGATGGGGAAAGCTGATGTTTGACAGGAGCGTCGATGCATAGCAAAATTTTAATTATCATCAACCAACGACATCGCTTAATTATAAATATTCTCTGTAAGACACAGGACAAGTGATTTACTTGGGTATTCGGCAAACATGGTCAAATTACGTCTGCCACACAAATTGGATTTCTGATGCCATGTCGTTGTATACTTTCCATCTGCATTGATTGTTGAGGACAACTATTATCATTCTAGAGAAGAAATTGGTCCACAGTGTGTGTGTGTGTGTGTGTGTGTGTGTGTGTGTGTGTGTGTGTGTGTGTGTGTGTGTGTGTGTGTGTGTGTGTGTGTGTGTGTGTGTGTGTTGGACCGCATAGCCTACATATCCATGTATAACATTACAATAGACTAACCCTCCTTTCTTTTTCTAGTACAGTCAGTTGGTGTGCTCCATCTCACCATGGGCTCAATAGTCATTTCTATGCCATACATCATCAAAATGGGATAACAGCCAATGATGGGTTGCTTATGAGCCATAAGCCTTCCTTTTGCATAATTCATGTTCATTCTCCTTTCTCTCCTCTGCCAAGCTTCGCCTGCCTGGTCTCCATGCTCACTGTGTCTCAGTGAAAAAAAAGATCATGTCAGGCAATGAGTTCAGACAGATAGACAGTAATTATTAGTCCAGGGGACTCATTTATAAACGTTGCGTATGTACAAAATATACCTCAAAGCAGCGTACGCCAGTTTTCCCGAAAAAGTAGGCATTTCCAAAACACTTACCTTTGCCAAATAACAAAATTGAAGAAATAAGCTCTATTTCAAAATAACACTTTTTCCAAGAACAACCACTGTTCCACGCACTCCACACGTGAGCACGCGGAAGCATATAGCCCAGGCTACTAAGGCAAGATATGTAACATAATACAATTTAAAGTACATTTTAAAAAGCAAGGGTTTTCTAGTGTAAATTGAGGCTTTTGTTCATTTAGACCACACGCAGGCCATATAAAGTTTAAACTGGCTGGTAAAGCCTCGGCCTACTAACTACTAAATACATTTATTTTTGCAGCATATATTCTATTCTGAGAATTGTTTATTTATGTTTATTTAAACTATTTGTTGATCTAAACAATATTGAATGTAAAGGTCTTGTTCTGTTATGTCGCTTAATAGGCTTTCATTAGGCAAAAAGGCTCAAAGCAATTTGAGTTGTCAATGTGACGCATCGCATTGTGAAAATAAAGATATATCGTTCTTAATTCATGGCTTGGTTTCCTTTTATCCAAATGTTGAATAGACATGCAGACAAATGAATTCATGCAGGTAAAGGGGATCAGTAGCCTATACTCTGGACTCATAAAAACAATGAAATAAATTGATGTTATTTGGCAGGTAACGGATCGGCTCTCGGAACAATTCTATACAGGTGGATTGGGTTGCGAAGAAAGATATGAATGGATGTGGCTCCAATAAGCTGATCGGTGCACGACTCTAACATGGGTAACACAGTATAGGTGATTTTCTACTCATAACTAATGACTACAGTAAGCTATATGAGGTGATAGGGATGTTAAATAGTTATTTATAATTTAGCTTTATAAAGTGCTTGCAAATCAATAAAGTCCTAAATTAGGAAATGCATAACATTGTAGACTTCTCAGTAGTCCTGCACGAGTCAGTTTTTTGGAGCCGCACCGGCCTTTATTCCTGCTATGTGGTGCCTTTTGGACCTCATAACTTATGGGGGGAAAAGTATATCTTCGGAAAAAAAATATTCTATCAGAAAAAGACATTCAGAAAAACATATTGGCTCAGGAGCTTCATTTTTTTTTTTAGGAAAGTTTTCAAACCTTTTAGGTGCATAGTTTTAACAGGATGGAATTTAACATTGTAGAAATGTGCAGCCTAAATTAGCCATAGCTCTGTGAGTGAGCAAGATTGAGCTAGCATAATGGTCAACACTTGAACCGTATTTTAAATATTGTACTGCTTATATTTCTTGTGGAAGTTGATGAATAACACTCTGGGACATGACAAAAAAGTGTTCAAACTGCACAAAATTCCCTTCAAAGATCCATATGTTTGTGTTTTTAAAGTAAAGTACACCTGGCCTTATATTTAAAGTCTTTTGGAATCCACATTTTAAACAAAAAATAAACAATATTTCCTGTGGACAGAAAAGGCACTGTAGGTATGTAGGAATGACCTGCTTAGTAGCCTGGGCTATATGATGCTGCAGGCTCATTGGTGGAGCAAATGGAACACCAGTTGTTCTTGGTAAAATATATATTTTTAAATAGAGCTCATCGCTTCAATTTTGAGAGTTATTTGGTACAGGTCGGTGTTTTGGAAACCCAGAATCTGCTCTTTCTAAATATTGAAAATAGTAAAACAAATAAAAATAAACAAGGTAAGCTTTAAATAACATTTTTGAGTGAAGACCCATCACACCTTTTGTTTGTCTGAATTCACAGGTCTTACCCACCAGACAAGCTTCGGGGAGAGCGCCATGGTCCCCTTCAGAAAGTGTTCATACCCCTTGAATTTTTTTTTTTTTGCCAACGATCTACATAAAATACTCTATAATGTCAAAAAGGAAAGAACAATTCCAACATTTTGTTTTTAATTATAGGAAAATAATTATTCAGTATTCAACCCCCTGAGTCAATACATGTCAGAATCACCTTTGGCAGCAATTACAGCTGTGAGTCTCTAAGAGTTTGCACACCTGGATTGTACAATATTTGCCCATGATTCTTTAAAACGTTCTTCAGACTCTGTCAAGTTGGTTGTGATCATTGTTAGACAGACATTTTCAAGTCTTGCCATAGATTTTCAATCCGATTTAATTCAAAACTGTAACTAGGTCACTCAGGAACATTCAATGTCGTCTTGGTAAGCAACTCCAGTGTATATCTGGCCTTGTGTTTTTGGTAATTTCCTGTTGAAAGCTGAATTCGTCTACCAGTGTGTCACGGCTGTTTGAAGGAGCGGACCAAAATGCAGCGTGTTCGTAGTTCCACATATTTATTTAAACATGAAACTGAATGCAATACACTTAAATAATCAAATCAAATCAAATTTAATTATATAGCCCTTCGTACATCAGCTGATATCTCAAAGTGCTGTACAGAAACCCAGCCTAAAACCCCAAACAGCAAGCAATACATGTGAAAGAAGCACGGTGGCTAGGAAAAACTCCCTAGGAAAAACTCCCTAGAAAGGCCAAAAACCTAGAGAGGAACCAGGCTATGAGGGGTGGCCAGTCCTCTTCTGGCTGTGCCGGGTGCATATTATAACAGAACATGGTCAAGATGTTAAAATGTTCATAAATGACCAGCATGGTCAAATAATAATAATCATAGTAGTTGTCGAGGGTGCAACAAGCACGTCCGGTGAACAGGTCAGGGTTCCATAGCCGCAGGCAGAACAGTTGAAACTGGAGCAGCAGCACGGCCAGGCGGACTGGGGACAGCAAGGAATCATCATGCCAGGTAGTCCTGAGGCATGGTCCTTGGGCTCAGGTCCTCCGAGAGAAAGAAAGAAAGAGAGAAAGAGAGAATTAGAGAGAGCATATTTAAATTCACACAGGACACCGGATAAGACAAGAGAAATACTCCAGATGTAACAGACTGACCCTAGCCCCCCGACACATAAACTACTGCAGCATAAATACTGGAGGCTGAGACAGGAGGGATCAGAAGACACTGTGGCCCCATCCGATGATACCCCCGGACAGGGCCAAACAGGCAGGATATAACCCCACCCACTTTGCCAAAGCACAGCCCCCACACCACTAGAGGGATGTCTCCAACCACCAACTTACCGTCCTAAGACAAGGCCGAGTATAGCCCACAAAGATCTCCGCCACGGCACAACCCAAGGGTGGGGGGCGCCAACCCAGACAGGAAGACCACGTCAGTGACTCAACCCACTCAAGTGACGCACCCCTCCCATGGACGGCATGGAAGAACACCAGCAAGCCAGTGACTCAGCCCCTGTAATAGGGTTAGAGGGAGAGAATCCCAGTGGAGAGAGGGGAACCGGCTAGGCAGAGACAGCAAGGGCGGTTCGTTGCCCCAGCCTTTCCGTTCACCTTCACACTCCTGGGCCAGACTATACTTAATCATAGGACCTACTGAAGAGATAAGTCTTCAGTAAAGACTTAAAGGTTGAGACTGAGTCTGCGTCTCTCACATGGGTAGGCAGACCATTCCATAAAAATGGAGCTCTATAGGAGAAAGCCCTACCTTCAGCCGTTTGCTTAGAAATTCTAGGGACAATTAGGAGGCCTGCGTCTTGTGACCGTAGCGTACATGTAGGTATGTACGGCAGGACCAAATCGGAAAGATAGGTAGGAGCAAGCCCATGTAATGCTTTGTAGGTTAGCAGTAAAACCTTGAAATCAGCCCTTGCCTTAACAGGAAGCCAGTGTAGGGAGGCTAGCACTGGAGTAATATGATAAAATTATTTGGTTCTAGTCAGGATTCTAGCAGCCGTATTTAGCACTAACTGAAGTTTGTTTAGTGCTTTATCCGGGTAGCCGGAAAGTAGAGCATTGCAGTAGTCTAACCTAGAAGTGACAAAAGCATGGATTAATTTTTCTGCATCATTTTTGGACAGAAAGTTTCTGATTTTTGCAATGTTACGTAGATGGAAAAAAGCTGTCCTTGAAACAGTCTTGATATGTTCTTCAAAAGAGAGATCAGGGTCCAGAGTAACGCCGAGGTCCTTCACAGTTTTATTTGAGACGACTGTACAACCATCCAGATTAATTGTCAGATTCAACAGAAGATCTCTTTGTTTCTTGGGACCTAGAACAAGCATCTCTGTTTTGTCCGAGTTTAAAAGTAGAAAGTTTGCAGCCATCCACTTCTTTATGTCTGAAACACAGGCTTCTAGCGAGGGCAATTTTGGGGCTTCACCATGTTTCATTGAAATGTACAGCTGTGTGTCGTCCGCATAGCAGTGAAATTTAACATTATGTTTTCGAATGACATCCCCAAGAGGTAAAATATATAGTGAAAACAATAGTGGTCCTAAAACGGAACCTTGAGGAACACCGAAATTTACAATTGATTTGTCAGAGGACAAACCATTCACAGAGACAAATTGATATCTTTCCGACAGATAAGATCTAAACCAGGCCAGAACTTGTCCATGTAGACCAATTTGGGTTTCCAATCCCAAATTACTTGAATATACAAAAACAACAAACCGTGACACAGAGAGGAAAACACACTACTCAAAAGATAATAACCCACAAACCGGAAGAGAAAACCCCCTACTTAAATATGATCTCTAATCAGAGGCAATGAGTATCAGCTGCCTCCAATTAGAGATCAACCCCAAACAATCCCAACATAGAAAATGAAAACTAAAACTTAAACATAGAAATACAAAACATAGAACAACCCAAAACACCCCCTGTCACGCCCTGCCCTACCCTACTATAGAAAATGACATCTTACTAGGGTCAGGACGTGACAGTACCCCCCCCCCCCCAAAGGTGCAGACTCCGAATGCAAAATGTACAAAAATAAAATAATAAACAACCACAAAACAAGAAGGGAGGGTAGGGTGGGTGACTAATGTCTATGGCGGCGGCTCTGGTTCTGGGCGTAGTACCCTCAATGCCCGCTGATCCCCCCGCTTCTGTATGTCCGGAGGAACCAGACCATGGACCGTCGCCGGAGGCTTCGGACCGCCAACCGCCGCTGAAGACTCTGGGCTAAAGGCCACCGCTGAAGACTCTGGGCTGCAGACCGCCGCTGAAGGCTCTGGGTTGCAGACCACCGCTGAAGGCTCTAGGTTGCAGACCGCCGCTGAGGGCTCCGGGCTGCAGACCGCCGCTGAGGGCTCCGGGTTGCAGACCGCCGCTGAAGGCTCTGGGTTGCAGACCGCCGCTGAAGGCTCTGGGTTGCAGACCTCCGCTGAAGGCTCTGGGTTGCAGACCACCGCTGAAGGCTCTGGGTTGCAGACCACCGCTGAAGGCTCTGGGTTGCAGACCACCGCTGAAGGCTCTGGGTTGCAGACCACCGCTGAAGGCTCTGGGTTGCAGACCGCCGCTGAGGGCTTTGGGCTGAGGAGTGTCGCTGGAGGCTCCTGGCTGAGGAGCTTTGCTGGAGGCTCCGGGCTGAGGAGCGTTGCTGGAGGCTCCGGGCTGAGGAGTGTTGCTGGAGGCTCCGGGCTGAGGAGCGTCGCTGGAGGCTCCGGGCTGAGGAGCGTCGCTGGAGGCTCCGGACTAGGGATGCGCACTAGAGGTCCGATGCGTGGGACTGGCATAGGTGGTGCCAGACTGGTAACATGCACCTCAGGTCGAATGCGGGGAGCAGGAACAGGACACCCCGGATTACCAATAGGTGCTCTTCTTTGCTAACCATTGGAAAACCTCCCTGGTCTTTGTGGTTGAATCTGTGCTTGAAATGCAGTGCTCGACTGAGGGACCTTACAGATAATTGTATGAGTGGGGTACAGAGATGGGATAATAATTTAAAATCATGTTAAACACCATTATTGTAAACATAGTTAGTCCATGCAACTTATTATGAGACTTGTTAAGCACATTTTTCTCCTGAACTTATTTAGGCTTGCCATTGCAAAAGTGTTGAATACTTATTGACTGGGGATTCAGCTTTTCATTTTTATTTAATTTGTAAACCTTTTAAAAACACAATTCTACTTTGATATTATGGTATATTGTGTGTAAATCAGTGACACAAAACCTACATTTAATACATTTTAAATTCAGGCTATAACACAACAAAATGTGAAAAAGTCAAGGGGTATACACTCTTAGAAAAAAAGGTGCTATCTAGAACCTTAAAGGGTTCTTCGGCTGTCCCCATAGGAGAACCTTTTGAAGAACCCTTTTTGGTTTCCAGTTAGAACCCTTTTGGGTTCCATGTAGAACCTTTCCAAAGAGATTTAGTTCTACATGGAACCCAAAAGGGCTCTACCTGGAGCCAAAAATGGTTCTACAGTACCTGCAACCAAAAAGGGTTCTCCTAAGGGGACAGCCGAAGAACCCTTTAGAACCCTTTTTTTCTAAAAGTGAACCCTCAACTTCACCACTGCATGCCTCATAATATGAAGTAAAAAAATCCAGTTTTCAAACAATTAAGGAACAAGAAAATATGATAATGCTAATGATAGGCTTAACTAGCTACAAAGTAGCCCATGCCCACCTGGCAGAAGGATATCATGATTATTTGCATCAATCCAGTGGCCATGTGTTTTTCAAACTCCATCTCATGTGCTACAGAATGATCACTATCCAAAAAACAGTGCTAGTGAATTAAAGGGTAACTACACACACAATTTGAGTATACCCACTTCTTCTTCAGGCACCACTACACCACTGAAGACATGTCTTACCTTGCTTAAAAGTAGTCTATAGCCAAAATCCCACCATGAAATGTGAATTATTATTTTATAAAGACTTCCTCATTTGCGTTCTCCTGTTCTATTGGTTTTCTTTCAATTTTATTTCATTGTCTTGCAGCCAAAGGCATTATCCTAGTCATATTATCAACCCATGATAGTTGTTGCATCTTTAGATCTCCCCTCATTCAAAATTTTGAACGGATATTTTTTTATTGATATTTCCACCTCCATGAAACTGCTGGCATGTGCGGTGCACATTTTAAAATCATATCAAATCAAATTAAGAGTGGTGTTTTTCACCAAATTGCATTTTGGAACATTCGCACGTAGGCCTACCGCCGTGTTCACATTGCTAAATTGTGAAGAAATAGTAGTTTATCAACATTTTAAGCTAAACATTCTGATCTATTCCATCAGCCTTATTAATTGATACAGCGTCTACCTCCACTACACAAGGGTATTTTGATACGCATCGTGGGGATTAAGAAATGAGTATACACAATGAACACTGAAAAATAAGTGGGTATATGACGTATACTTCCGTATACTCTCCACTACACCACTGAAAACATCTTACATGCATGTGACTCTGTAAAAGGATTTGAAAAAGTAACTTTTTGGGGCTCTGTTTTCCTGCCTATGTGTCAATTCCAAAGCTGTGCTGGCAGCTGGCCCATAATAATTAAATGATAAATCACTGAATTATCATAAACAAATAGCTGCTTGCACTTTTTGCAGGCTGTGTAGCCATCTACCCGGTTGTTGTCCTTGTCCACAATGACTCCAACATCTGTCCAAACTGGGGATTTCACTCGTGCAGCACCTTTTTCCACAATGGTGTATTACCCCATCATAACTTTTATTTGTATTTATACACTTATTTTAGCCATTTTCGCATGAGTTAGACTAGCCAGGGAAAGTAAACTTGGCAATGTATTCTCATGTAGGGAGGGAACATAAGCTCTGCACGTAAGACAAATTAGACTGTTTCAGCACCATACAAATAATGGACAGTTCCCTGCCCCACACTCCCTATGTCTGCCTCACCCGTCACAGAATGCAATTCGCAACAAAATGCAACACAAGCAACTGGGTTTGTAAAAAAAAGATTATCTTGATTTAAAACGTTTCTAATCCGCAATATAATTGTTCTGAAACGCAAGCCGACCCACAGGTTGAAGGAACGTTTTAATTCCACTCGACAGCTGATTTATTTTGCGGGTCACCTGTGGGGAAACGTGGGTGTTCGACCCGATGCAGGACTCTAACGCATGTTACTCTCAGTTCACCTCATATATCTCCATGGCATATCAGTGATGTGACCACCTTTAGTGGTAACAGAGTGGATATGGAGTGTACAGGGTAACAATAGTAGCTCACCCTCAAACACCTCCTAAATGATACATATTTGAAAGTGGTCTTTGCCCTACCTCCACACCCTATCATGAAAAGGTCTTGACTCTGAGTCTTGAGGTGAAGTACTATGAAATCTGAGACACACAGTGTCCCACCTGGCAGCTTCCTCAATCATTTATATGGCCGCACAAGCAGCGGGGGGGGGGCTGTTGTTGGAAACACTTGCCCGGGGCGACAAACAAACTCAGGCCTGGTAGTTACAGTGGTACTCTCCTTGTAGAGCTCCCTTCTCCTCACCTTACCCTCCGTCACTGAGGCCCCCGACCGGTCCATTGTTCATTAAATGCTGCCTACCACTGTTCCATGGCTCCCTGAAGTGTTCTGTGGAGCAACAATCAAACAGAATGTGGTCTGGGAGATGGTCAGGTGACCTGGGTCTTTAGAAGCTGCCTTATAGTGAAGGTGTGTGTGTGTGTGTGTGTGTGTGTGTGTGTGTGTGTGTGTGTGTGTGTGTGTGTGTGTGTGTGTGTGTGTGTGTGTGTGTGTGTGTGTGTGTGTGTGTGTGTGTGTGTGTGTGTGTGTGTGTGTATTGTTTACTGGTATAGTTTGGCATACTTCTAAAATGAAGCACTGAGATCACAACATCAGGGTGATTGGTGCACTTCTGTGTTAAAGTAAATTTAATTTGCCAGTGTGGGTTCAATGTAAAACTAATCTAACATTATGCACAGAGTACATTCATTAATTTCACTCTTTTTCATTATCATGGGAATTCTGGATCATAAAAATACAAAATGAACCAAAACAAAGTTGGGAGAATGTTTGAATTTAGAATTTTTGGTTGACAAAAGCAACAGTGCTGATTTGAAGTCAAGTAACAAAAATTGCCATGGTGATTGTATTCATAAGAATAAAATTGCATTTGAATATGATGATATCACAATTGAAAAGAGCAACTTTAGTAGAATTTAGAATGTTAGAATGTTTGGTTGATATGGCACCAAGGTTGATTTGGAACTCTGTTTTGGTGGCAGCAACCCCAAGACTAGGGTTGTCTCTCAATATGCATGCTACCGTGCTCCACACTCTCATGCTCCAAGTGCATTCTCCGAGGACGTTCTCTTGAGTACGTACTTGTGAGGACGAGAGTGTGGAGAACACATAAAACATTATGCTATAGAAGCACTCGCACTCCCCTACTGTATTACCTCACGCTGCACCTCCCCATTCACTGAACTTTCTTCCAGCCAGGACAATGGCAACAGTAGAGACAAAACAAGATATACAGTGCATTTGGAAAGTATTCAGACCCATTGACTTTTTCAACATTTTGTTATGTTACAGCCTTATTCTAAAATTGATTAAATGTTTTAAAAAATATCATCAACCTACATACAATACCCTATAATAACAAAGTGTAAAACAGATTTTTGCTAATTTGTACAAAAAATGTAAACAGAATTGAGCTCAGGTGCATCCTGTTTCCATTGTTTCTATAAGTTGATTGGAGTCCACCAGTGGTAAATTCAATTGATTGGACATGATTTGGAAAGGCACACGCCTGTCTATATAACGTCCCACAGTTGATAGTGCCTGTCAAAGCAAAAACCAAGCCATGAGGTCGAAGGAATTGTGTCAAGGCACCGATCTGGGGAATGGTACCAAAACATTTCTGCAGCATTGAAGGTCCCCAAGAACACAGTGGCCTCCATCATTCTTAAATGGAAGAAGTTTGGAACAACCAAGACTCTTCCTAGAGATGGCCGCCGGCCAAACTGAGCAATCAGGGGAGAAGGTCCTTGGTCTTGGAGGTGACCAAGAATCCGATGGTCACTCTGACAGAGCTCCAGAGTTCCTATGTGGAGATGGGAGAACCTTCCAGAAGGACAACCATCTCTGTAGCACTCCACCAATCAGGCTTTTATGGTAGAGTGGCCAGACAGAAGCCACTCCTCAGTATACGGCACATTTGCCATAAGGCATCTAAAGGACTCTCAGACCATGAGAAACAAGATTCTCTGGTCTGATGAAACCAAGATTGAACTGTTTGACCAGAATGCCAAGCATCACGTCTGGAGGAAACCTGGCACCATCCCTACGGTGAAGCATAGTGGTGGCAGCGTCATGCTATGGGAATGTTTTTCAGTGGCAGGGACTGGGAGACTAGTCAGGATCGAGGGAAAGATGAACGGAGCAAAGTACAGAGAGCTCCTTGATGAAAACCTGCTCCAGAGCACTCAAGACCTCAGACTGGGGTGAAGGTTCACCTTCCAACAGGACAACGACCCTAAGCACACAGCCAAGACAACGCATGAGTGGCTTTGGGACAAGACTCTTTCCAAATGCACTGTACACAAAACAAACGTTTTACTTCACATCTATTGATTGACCCTCATACATCTTAATCACCATCCTCCTCATCACATTTATCCCATCTTAAACCCCCTGCCCTCTCCCTTCTCTTTCCCTACTGTCTCCCTCCCACCTACCATCTGCACTGAACCAGCTAGGTAGAAAATCAAATCTCAAATGCTATTGTTTTTTTTTTTTACAGTTATGAAGTTTGCATTTGGTGACAATGGTGACAATCTAAGTCTGCAGTATTTTCTCTTGCCTGTAAAAATTGTAGGCTACTCCCCTGTCATGTTGAATGAATGTGTGCTAAAGATGAAGAAACACTTAAACAATTTTGAATGAAGTACGCATTCCAGAAGTGCCCTCCGTGCTCCATTTCACATACTTTGATTTGGACTCATACTCCGGCCCTCCCGTACTCCAATTTGCGTGCTCGGAACACGGTAGTATGTATTTTGAGAAACACCCTAGATGTTTCTGCTTCTGCTATCCAAAATTATACATTTTTTAACAATGAGCTTCAATGCCCAGCGATTCCACCACTCCGTACCATGGATGGCACAAGAGCATCAGTATCTTCATATAAGACCATCAAATATCATCATCAATAGCTAGGTTTCCACCATGTTGGTGACAGATTTTCATGCAAATATTACAAAATTACCATGAAAACAATATGCGCATTTTCCCACCAGAGATGTGTTTCCATCAAATGTACTTGTTGCGGATAAAAGGCTGTGCGTGATGACGTAGTGCACATAAACATTACTTTTGCGGTTAAATCCCCATGTACCGAATAAAAAATACAAGTTAAATGGATTTTCAACTATACTGATGTTTTTAATCACAAAAAGAATGGTTCTATATAGCGAATGTTCCCACTCTGGTATTGGCACGTGTGCTATAGCCAACATTTCATAGATACAGTGCGGGTATAGCCTACATGATGAGATTATTATAGACAAAAGAGCAAGATTCTTTTTAGCCAGAATAAGACCCTCAATATTTATTAGAAAGTAGCATCAGGCTCATCACCCAGTGAAGTCCATCATAACTTTATGTTTTTGTTTTATGTCGACATTTGGAAAGTTTACAGACAAATGATCTGTTTCCGTCTGGCCTGTCGTGACATTTTTATATAGACATGAACTTTACTCTGATAAAAAGGTTGGATGGAAACCTGGTTAGTGGTAAGAATCAATCTATGTATTTTTAATAGGATTTGGTTCATTACTTATTTTTGTGAATTTCTCAACATTCCTTGTTTAAAATGCATTTAGGTACTTCAAGAAATGGTTTTATGTGTGACTTTATGTCAGGTCCTCCCAGGTTTCTCAGAGATCTTGCATTGTGAGTGGTACTGGAAGTCCCTAAACATGGCCAGCTTCCACTACCACAACCTGCCTGAGCAGGAGAAACAACGTCTGTTCCACAAGCACATGGAGATGAGGCGCAAGGTGATACTACACTTAATTATACAATGATGAAGCATACTGATGATGAATGATGAAGCAAACATACTAATATTTCTGTTTGGAGCTACTTTACAGTATACTGTACTCCTTGATAAATACTGAGACGTAAGACATCTATTACCCAGGTTTACCTCGATTCGAGTGGCATGCAATGAAGTTCTATGTTCAACAACGCAACATCAGTTTCTTTACCACCCCTCCCCTCCAAAAAATAAACGCCATCATGTCTCCGCAAGAGAATACAACCCAGCTGCTTTTCCATGCTTTGTTTCCATCTCCCTCGCTCTATCTCCCTGTCTTCAAACATAGCTTATTGGAGCTTTATGGGAAAAATGAAACCCGCACCATTATTATTTCAGCTTGTCTTGTTTTATGGGGCTAATATAATTTACAGACTTTAAAGCACACCCACAGGTGGCATACAGTAAAGTTTGACTGTTGCAATCAAGCCGTGTGACATGTTGTGATTTAACAAGCCGTGGGAGGCCCACAAAGAAAACAGAGGGAGCGAGAAAATTAAGGAGAAAAATACAAAACACAGACGGAAAATCAAGCAGATAAACAGCTGGAGCTACAGCCCAGGTAGTGGAGCCTTTGACGAGCATTGTAGCTAGAGGTAATTATAGAATTTATAATTACAGAGTGGGTGGGTCTGTACTCCTTATTTGTCTGTATCAGTCTTGATGAGGTCCCAGAGCGAATGCCTGGGCTTTAGCTCAGAGGACTAACATGATTTTCAGATCCCCAGACAACCTGAATCTGAAACTTGGTACGTGATTACATTTCAGAGATAGACAGTTTGTTTAGCTTTACATGTCAGTCAAGGGAAACACTTTGATCGGTGGAAGGTTCAGAGAGATGACTGGATAATACTGTCCTTTAGAGAGAGGGGAGAAAGAAAGAAAGAAAGAGAGAGACTCCACTCAAGCAGACACAAAACCAGTATGACCTGCCCACTCGATCACAGACCTTTAACAGGAAGTGGCAGCTTGCGGGAGAAATCCGTGGTGCATGATAAGAGAAACCAGGTGGACTGGACCATAGCAGAGCCTCATAGATATACCATATCCATTTCCTTAGCTTTCATCTCTCTCTCTCTCTCTCTCTCTCTCTCTCTCTCTCTCTCTCTCTCTCTCTCTCTCTCTCTCTCTCTCTAGTACAAGCTATATAACTCTTCTTTACTACAGCCTAACATTAAGCTGTTCTTTAACACCAATGGACTATGAAGATATCAGTTTATTCCATTCTTATTGGATAATGCTGTGGTATTCATTCAAATCATCTGTCCAGCAAAAAATAAAATCAATTATCTAATATTATTTATATGCCGACTCTGCAACCCTTTTGACAGAATGAGCTAATAATTTGTGATTTGACTCGGCCTGTAAATCACATTTTTATGGACTGTCACAATGGATTTAGTTGAGTGTCACATATCCTCTCTCCCTGAAGACAAGATGAGGCCTACTCACTTCAACATGCTATATCTACCTTTAGAAAATAATCTCTCTTCATGTGAGTACATAAATATGTTTTTGTTGCTGTTTAAACCTATAAGAGTTGAATACATCTTTAATGTTTGCATGTGTAACGTGGGGGACTAATAAGTATACATATTGAATCCTGCTGACTACGCCAAATGTAGGGCTACATATGCTCACTCAGATCTATTGATAATGTAGCATTTCCCATATATATAGTTACACCAGTAAGTTTTATCTAGATTCATGAGGGGTTGGTCTGTGTTGTTGATAAAAGGGGAACTCCACTCAAAAATGATATTTTTTCATTTTCATAAATTATTTGGATCTACTTAATTCAATTTTGGACAGTAGTTACATTTAATTGAAACAGGTATTTTATTTTTTATTTTTTACATGAAATCAATAATACAGATCTACTTCATTTAATTGTGTTATTGAAACACTATTGAATTGAGAAATAATAATAAGAAATTATGAAGTCAGATAGACAAAATGTATTCAGGTAATCATGTTTCCACTCAAGTACCTCCCAAATGAATAAATTGTGTCAGTTCTTGCTCTTTGAGTTGCATTTGTCCTTAACTACTAAATAAAAAAACCACTTCTTTACATTTTATTTCCAATTAACAATGGTATAGTGAAGATTTCAGTAGGGAGATTTTTGCTCCCATCTGCTTCGTGCTCATCCATGTGCTTCTCTGCCAGTTCCTAAGCCAGCAGTTGGTACAGTGAACTAACCACAGAATTAACCACTGAGTTAAGTAAATTCTACAAGTGTCACGTCCTGACCAGTAAAAGGGGCTATTTGTCATTGTAGTTTGGTCAGGGCATGGCAGGGCGTGTTTGTTTTGTGTGTTTCGGTGTTTTTGGTTTAGGTTCTATGTTTTCTATTTCTATGTTTAAATCTAGTTTTCTATTTCTATGTTGGGTTTTTGGTAGGACCTCCAATTAGAGGCAGCTGGTTGTCATTTTCTCTAATTGGAGGCCATATTTAGTTGGGGTTTGTTTCACTTGTGTTTTGTGGGTGGTTGTTTTCCTGTATAGCCTGTGTTGCCTTATGGAACTGTTTCGTCGTTTTGTTTAAGTGTTATCTTTAAATAAATTAAGAAGATGAGCACTATACCCGCTGCGCCTTGGTCCAATCCTTACGACGCCTATGACAACAAGAGACAATTACATTCCGCCAAAAGCATTAATTCATTGTGTAATGTTAACAAAATATGATCGTGCAAAACTTAAGGGCAGCCCAAATATTTTTATTTTAGTGCAATGTTGATACAGTCCAAAAATGTTTTGCATGCCAGCAGTCAAGTTTTCAAGATATTGGACTTTCAAGAAGCGAAGTGTCACCGGGCCGCATCATATGTATTTTAACTTCCTCTTACATCTGGAGGTAGCGTAGCGTAACACAACACCAGCATGGTAAAAGAGTGCCAGCTCCCATGCCAGGCTCCCAGTCATCACAACAGTCTTTGATCTCTGCTGAATTATTCACCCCTCAGACAATTTAGCTTAAACCCTCCTTTTCTCCCCAGCAGGTTAGATACAATGCATTCGGAAAGTTTTCAGACCCCTTGACTTTTTCCAAATTTTGTTACGTTACAGCCTTATTCTAAAATGGATTAAATTGTTTTTCCCCCCTCATCAATCTAAACACAATATCCCATAATGACAAAGCAAAAACAGGTTTTTAGAATTTTTTGCAAGTTTATAAAACAAAACTTGGAAATATCACATTTACATAAGTATTCAGACCCTATACTTAGTACTTTGTTGAAGCACCTTTGGCAGCGATTACAGCCTCAAGTCTTCTTGGGTATGACGCTACAAACGTAGATTGATGAGGGAAAAAAATAAATGTAATCCATTTTAGAATAAGGCTGTAACATAACAAAATGTGGGAAAAAGGAAGGGGTCTGAATACTTTCCGAATGCACTGTGTCTGTCCACACCAACCGCTATGTGTTTCCTCCCCTATATAACCTGTTTGAGACCATCAAACCCAGGGCCGCCTCCACCTCTCACATTGGTCTTCCCCAAACACAAACCTATTTATCTATGAAAGTGCATCGAGTGAGCTCTTTCCCCAAAAAAACATATCAGCATTTTACAGACGGACAAAAACATGGATAATGTGTGTGTTGGGATCCGATGCTTTTGTTTTAAAGATACCATTTTAAATATTTTGTGAAAAAGGTGTTAAGCTACATTTGTCCAATGCTCTTTCAGTGGATCTGTGTGTCTTAATATTTTTCATCCACTTTCTCCTATTTTAACAGAAGGTTGAATCAACAAATGACCGATTCAACATTTTCTTTGCTCATAGGGGGAAAAAAGTGAGAAAGACAGAAAACGAGTCAGTCCAGTATCTCCACAAAACGCCTGCTTCGCCTGGATTTCTACTTGTCAAACCAATCCTGGTGAAGAATACTAGAGAATTCTAATCCCTATAGCCTGCAACATGGTGTGGCATTCCCACCCTGGATGGACCGTTTTGCTACAGAGCATCAGAGAGGTAATCATTTAATTAAGAGCCATTGGGGAGAAGGGGACTAAGGCAAGGCGATCTATTTCAGCATGCACGCCAGCCTCTGCCTGTCATCTCCTATTTTCTGTCCTTTTTTCAACCGCTTCTCAGGGTGGCCTTTCTATTCTTGGATCCTGTCACTCTTCTCTCACGCTGGTTGGGAAGATGACCTGAACCAAACCGAACAACACCGCTGGAGTCTGGAGTCGACTGTGAATCAGCCAGATTCTCCTTTTGTGAAAGATGTGGTAGCGAGAGGAGATGGAACTCTGATTTCATTGTGATAGAAGATGGTCGATGGTGGATGGTTGATCTCACAAAGGCTTTTGTACACTAGGAAATGTCTCGTCTGATTGGACAGATAGAAGTTATGGGATGTGAACAAGGAAGTGTTTCAGCAGAGAGAGGCTGTGTAGAACCAGGTGCAATGGGCCGACTTGACTGGGTTGTTCTGCAAAAGATGCACAAAGCGTATCTCTGTAGTGGATCTAACACAGCAGCGATCGTGTTCCTGACTAGTTCTCACAGAATCTACAGCATCACTTCTTTTTGCAAGTCATTCCCCATCCACTTAAGTGGTTCATCGATACCCAATGTACAGCTTCTGAAATAACACATACAGGGCCATGTAGTGCTGTTGTAATATAAAGATGTGCAATGCGACACAAAGGTAGACTTGAGTACAGGGGCATCAGGTTGGAGTTGTTGTGTGGATGTGACAAGCACCTGCAGTATAGCTCCTGAAGCTTCACCTCCCATCAGTCTCTCAGTGCCTAGAGAACCCTGACCTTTAAATTGGAGCTTTGCCAGGAGGGGGAACAGGGAAGCAGTCAACGTCACTCCTGTGTGTTTACATTGTGTTGTGGTGACAGACCTAAACGTAACTGGCTTGGTTTGGCATGGAAGAAGCAATAAAGCAGTAGACATGAGAGAAGCAGTAAAGTGGAATTCTGTCTTTCTTTTCTTTCTTCTTGATCTTATTCAGTGTTTGGCTATGTTTAGTGTAAATAGGTTTTCACCAGAACTAATAGATTTTTTGCACGTCTATGCAAAGTAAAATTTTCTGATGCCGTTATTACTGTAAGTCTGTCAAGTTGGCTGAATTAACAGCCACTTCACTTGCCAACAATCTGTCATGCCAATAAACCAAAACTTATTCTACAAGTGTTGGTTTATACCACAAGTCTTGATTCAGTCACGGAGTCCACTGTTAAAAAGTGTCGACAATCTTGACAATCTTGATCTACTTTGAGATTCACTTCCTGCTCTTTCCCTCTCTCCATCCTACAGTTGTAAATTGATTTCACACTTGAGTGATAACCTGGCCAGGGCCTAGCAGCTGGAGCTCCCATTGTCTGCAGGCTATGCTAATTAATTACTGCAATTAGCTTATGGAAGTGGAGTGGACTGGAAGAGAGGACAAGGCGAGAGGTAAGGCTAACGAGGAGAGACAGCAGGCTGTACTCTCTCTACTCTCTCAGTGTGTTTTTGTCACTGTGTTCTCCTTGACTTGAGAGGGATTTTTAAAGTTATCATCCATCTTGGCATCGTTGGAAGGGTTTCGGTTGCGACAGAGATTGAAGCTATACTGTAGGTATTTCTGCAGTACTAAGAGAAAAGCAAGGGGCCAAGATTGGATCCCTGTTGGACCTCACATGTACTTCAAGTAGGATCTAAAGTCTCATGTAAACGGTCATCCAGAATTTGCGTTTCCTTGAAGATGAAATGCACTTTACTGCAGGTAATGGTGAACAACACGAAGACTCCAGAAAATAAAAGCTAGCCTACTCAAGGAAGGCCCAGGAAAACTAACATTTACGCCAACATTGTTTCACCACTTCCAGGTGTTATCTCATGCCCACTAGCTGCTGTTCTGAAGTAACTGCTATATTTAAAGGCTTTTGCAGTCATTCCAAAGACAAATATGTCTACCCGAGGGAGGCCTCATTTGAGGCCGAGCTGTATTTTAAGGATTCCCTTGGAATACAATGTGCTGGTGAATCATTTTGGTTTGAATTGCTCCGGTGGTACATCTTTGTAATGGAGCTGTGAGCAGGGTGAGTTTGACAATTATCTCTGGCAGCTAAAGAGCAACATTATTTGTCTTCCAGTGCCCTGCAACCATACAGATGACATCAGTCGTGCCGTGGAGAAAATGAGACAGTCTCGAAATTACATTCTGTCTACCCCTCGTACAAATACACAAGCATGCATGCGTACAAGCAGATGTTTTCGTGTTGGAGTTTTAGTTAATATGTAATAAATAGGTAACAATATAGAGAAAACATAAATCTACTATTTTATTTATACTATTTGTTTTGTGAGCCACACTCAGGATTTAACAATTCAATCTATTTTCTCCCTTTTGTTTGAATAATATGTCTGCCTCGCTCTGTTTCTATCCTCTACCTCTTTTTAACTCTCATTCTCTCTCTCTTTCTCTCTCTTGCTCTCGCTTCCCCCTCTACCTGTGTTGCTCTCTTTCATTTTGTTAATCCACAGCTCTTGGCTGCTAATCTCCAAATTAAACAGAATGGTTGAAAGGTCAGCCCAGCGGAATCTGTTGAGCCATTATGGATCCCCTGAAGCCTCCTTTCTGGGTGGAACTAATCTCTCCTTGGTCCAGCAGCTGGGGGGGCCCAGCCCAGTGAGGCGCCCACTCCGTGTTACAAATTACACGCTCCCGTCGAGCCAGTCACACTAGGCTAGCCATTAGCAAGAGCGTGGGTGGAGGTCTCCGTACCTCCTTGACCTCCCTGTGCTAAATCTATATTAGCATATTCCTACCTGTGGTAACCATTATGAGCTAGCCTTGGTTACATGAATTAAGCCTTGTTTGCTGTTTTATATTATGCCAGAAGGGATACCTTGGGAATGTTAAAACACATTGTTTACATTTTATGTCCTTCAGTGCCTGTCAAAACCCATCTGTATTCGTTAGTAGCCAGTGCATGAGGCTGCTGAGTGCACTAAGACTCGAAGAATCCATTAGGTTGAAGAATGTTCAATTAGAATTCCTGTGTTGGGATGTTTGTAAAATGATAGGCTAACTACTGTTTAATAATGTCATTGTTCTGGGCCCAGGGATCGACTTTCCTTCCTTTAACTCTAGACTGTAATTGTTCTAGTGTTATTAAAACTCTATCTGAAAATCATATAAACCTCTGCCTTCCATTTCCTTCCCTTCTCGCCTTACCGTCTCTCTCACAGTTTCAATTAGAACAGATTGAACATGAGGGAGAAAAAAACGCAAAGACGAACATAAAAAAGACCATAATTGCTATCACTCCCTTATAATTGCCTGTGATGGAGACACCACTGTAAACCTGAACGGTTCTCCAGAGAAAACATACTAATATAACAGCCACTAAAATCTTACTATTGTGATTGACAAGCCACAAATTTGCTAAATTGTTCTCCGTGCCTTCGACAGCGCAAAGTTCTGTTCAGCACATTAAGTATTCATGAAACATCAGGTCGTAGTTACATCTGGCTAATTACCTGAACCCTGTAGTTGATGATTAGCCTTTTTTCCTCATTGACAGCAGATTCTAATCAAGCAAGTCATTTGTTAGCAGGAGTTAACAGCAACCTGCTTCACCTTTATCCACCAAGATAAAGGTATTATGAGGTTACTTGTCTTCTTGGTTAGTGCTCGTCTTGACAAAAGCCTCCTCTTTAGACAACATTTTGCCAGACTAGTTATCCTGGACAAGCTCCCAAAAATCTGTAACATGAATAACAGGATAACATGAAGAGACAGGGATGTTACCTTCTTTTTGGTTGGCCTTTCTTCCATGCATCAGTGTGAACTAAGATGGCCTACAATATGAGATGATATATCTGTACATCAACATTGATGGAAACTAGTAGTCTTAGAATTCATGTACTAACAACCCACTCACATCTGGTAGTGCCAGTGACATGCAGAAGTAAATCCCACACAAACAACAAAAAATTCCTCCCTCGATGCTCGAGCTGATTGTTTTTGAATGTGATGGATAAATACCCAATTTGTTGAACAACTTTTGGCAGACAAAACTACCAATTTAGAATGATTCCAAGTGGCATCCCCTGACACTCTAAACAGTCTTTGGGCCACAAATCTCTGTTTGCAGCAGATCGTCCAGGAAATAACTACTATTGTTTCCTCAATCTCTCAACAGTATTTCTTTGCATCCCTTCAGTAACAATATATTGGCTAGGCACACATATTTTAACTGTATTGTTTAATAGCTTTTTTAAGAAGGTATGTAAAGAAAATTGCGTATGCCCATGAATCAAACATGAATCATCAGTGTGTGCCAACCTTTAATAAACCCAGTGTGAATGGGACATATGAACAGTACGTGGAGTAAGGAGAGATGTTGTGTATTCTGTGTCTAGCTGCTGTCCGTCAGCCAGGTGGATTCCCCTCATCATCGTGACCTTTTCATTTCACTGGAAGTGATTGCTTCCTCTGTCTGGATGAGTCACACAGCTAATGCACCCGCTAAGTGTGTGTGCATATGTGCGTGCGTATGTGCGTGTGTGCATGCGTGTATGTGTGAGAGAGAGTTTATACAGTACATCCTGTGTAAGTGAGCTCTTGTGAATACGTGTGTATTTTCCTCTCCTGTGCGTGTGTATCAATGAGCAGCATGTGTGTGACTGAGACTGGAGCTGATGCGACATGAACTGGCTTTAGGGGTTGTTGGAGGTGTGAGGTCTGGGTGAGAGGACCACAGCAGTCAGCCTGGGTGACAGGACTCAGCCACTGAAAACACTCGTTAGAGTCCAGGCCTTGTGAGATGATGTGTGTGGGGGGATGCCTTTCCTCCACAGTCTCCACTTAGTCAAGGAGGACTGTGACCCCACTCCTCAGTCTGATCTCTATGTCCTCTCTCTCTCTCTCTGTCTGTCTGTCTGTCTGTCTGTCTGTCTGTCTGTCTGTCTGTCTGTCTGTCTGTCTGTCTGTCTGTCTGTCTGTCTGTCTGTCTGTCTGTCTGTCTGTCTGTCTGTCTGTCTGTCTGTCTGTCTGTCTGTCTGTCTGTCTGTCTGTCTGTCTGTCTGTCTGTCTGTCTGTTACAGATGATCAAATCAGTCATTTTGGTAAGTTTGCTAGCGGTTTTCGTGTACTGTCGGCAGGTTTTTGTGCAGATACCGTTAAGCATGTTGTTTTGTTCCGGAGGCAAGTGTTCATGTTTCTGAAAAATAATGAGCAACAGCTAAATATGCATTTTAAAGTGAGGCATGGGGAGGGGCTCTACGCAGGATTTGCCAGCACAGATAGTCTACGGTGTTTTGAGTGTGGGGATTTGGGGCATAAGAGCGTTGCGTGACCACAAAAGGCCGTAGACAAGGTGAGGGTACAAGCGCCAGTGGGGGAAATCGAGGTCAAAGTGCAGGGGGCAATGAGATGCAGGCAGCATAGGCTGGGCCTAGTCATGCCAGTGATGGTGGTGTAAATGAGGCTGAGCCTAGTCAGGCTAGAGATGGTGGGGTAGCTGAGGTTGGGCCACGTTATGCTATGGATGGGGGTGTAAATGAGGCTGGGCCTAGTCAGGTTATTGATGGCGGTGTAGATGGGCTGGGTCTAGTCAGGTTATGGATGGTGATGTAAATGAGGCTGGGACTAGTCAGGTTATGCTAGTGAATGAGGAGAGTATAGTGGGGAAGTGTAAGAGACTAGGGGGGGAGGAGGAGGGTGAGTGGAAAATAAAAAAGGGGGAGAAGAAAGAAGTTGGGAGGGGAGAGGCTGTTGTGGTCAAAGGCACCAAGGAAACTTTGCCTGGTGCTGGGGGGAGGCACCGACCAGAGAGGAAGGGCAGGTGGTCAGGATAGGAGATGGAGATGAGGAGGAGGAAAGTGAGTCTGAGGAAGAGGATGATGAGGAGGCTTTTTCAGCTTTGCTAGTGGTCTCTTTCTTTGCTGGCTTTTCTCCCACATCTTATGGAGACACTTCGGGTAGGCTCGCTTAATATAAATGGCGCCAGAGATGCGGGAAAGAGGAGTGTGTTGGGTGAATATGTAAAACAAAATAAAGTACAGGTGTTGTTTCTGCAGGAGACACATAGTGATGTGTTGAATGAAGTCGATTGGGGGCTCTGGTGGAAAGGGACAAGTGTGTTGAGCCATGGGACAAATTTTAGTGCAGGGGTGGCAGTCCTTTTTGTACTGGGTCTGTCTGTAAAAATGTGCTCCTCAAGGGAGGTGTGGAGGGGTAGGCTGCTTGTTGTAAAAGCAGAAAATAACAACAAGGGTTTTATCTCTATAAATGTGTATGCGCCTAACACAGGGAGAGAGAGGAGGGTTCTGTTTGGGTGTCTTAGACAGGAACTCTCACAGGTAGCGCCTGATGAGATGCTCGTAGTCGGCGGGGACTGGAACTGTACAATGGATTTCACGAAAGACAGAAATGGGGAAGAACCTCATTCAGGGTCAGTGGGAGTGTTAATGGACATCATTAATCAGTTCGACCTAGTGGATGTTTGGAGAACTAAACATCCTGACATAAGACAGTATACATGGGTGAAGGTTTTTGGGGCTAGGGTGAGTGCAGCCCGACTTGATCGTTTTTATATGTCCAGGAATCAGAGCAATAGGCTGTTTGGCTCTACCATTCTCCCGGTGGGTTTTTCAGATCACCACATAACCATGGCTCGGCTGTCTATGTCACCAGGGCCTCGGCAGGCATCCTATTGGAAGTTTAATGTGAAGCTCTTACAAGATGCTACTTTTTGCTCAAGTTTCCACACTTTTTGGGAAAGGTGGAGGCAGCAAAGAGGGGAGTATGAGTCTCTGAGTCAATGGTGGGATGTGGGGAAAGTCCAAATTTGGCTTTTCTGTCAACAGTATACAGCTCTCTCATCCTCAGAGGCTAGGAGAGTATTGGGGGAACTCGAGCGTAGTATTAGTGAGATGGAGGTAGAGATGGTGGGGCAAGGTAATGTAGGCCTCCAGGCTAATTTAGCTGAATTACGTAGGGACCTGGGCAGTTTATCCAGGTTAAAGCAAAGGGAGCACTTGTAAGAGCTAGGTTCTCCATGCTCAAGGAGATGGATGCTCCCAGCTCCTTCTTCTTTGGTTTGGAAAGACAGAGCGGTGAAGCCAAGGGTATGAATTGTCTACGGCTGTCTGATGGACGGGTGACCTCTGTGGTGGGGGAGATGTGGGAGCGGACTGTGGAGTTTTATACTGAGTTGTATAGGGCAGAACTGTGTGATCCTATGTGTGCTCAGGTCTTGTTTGCAGAACTCCCTAAGCTCTCTCTGGCACAGAGGGATGAAATGGACATTCCTTTGTTGTCCCATGAACTGGCAGAGGCCATAACCCAGATGTCCCCCGGCCGTGCATCGGGGGTCGATAGACTCCCAGTGGAGTTTTATAAAAAAATCTGGGGAATTGTTGGACTGGACTTCCTTTGCGTGTTGCGTGAATGCGTCGGGGTAGAAGAGTTGCCAATGAGCTGCCGTCTGCGGGTCTGACTCTCCTGCCTAAAAATGGGACTTGTGTGAACTTAAGAACTGGAGGCCTGTGGCATTGCTCTGTGCAGACTACAGACATTTGCCAAGGTCCTCTCTAATAGACTGAAGACCCATCTGGACTCTATAGCACACAAGGACCAAACATATTGTGTATCGGGATGCTCAATCACGGACAACTTGTTCTTAATCAGGGACATGTTGGACTTGTCGAGAGGTTCTAATGTGAACTTTGGACTGGTCTCTTTAGATCAAGAGAAGGCTTTTGATAGAGTGGACCATACGTATCTGTTTAATGTGATGTCGGTGTTTGGGTTTGGGGAAAGGTTCTTGACCTGTGTGAAGATGTTGTATGCTGGGGCGTCATGTATGGTTACGGTGGGAGGGGGGCTCAGTAGGCCAGTCTGGGTGAGACAGGGCATTAGACAAGGATGCCCTCTATTGGGGAAGTTATATACACTAGCCATTGAGACTTTTTTGGGGCCTGTGTAGACTGCAGGGAGTGTGCTGGACAGGCATGGGTGTGTTGACAGGCATAGCAATGTCAGCGTATTTAGATGACGTTTCTGTGATGGTCAGGGATGGTCAGGATATGCAGGCACTAGAGACTAGTCTGAAGGTGTAAGAGGGACCTTCGTCAGCTAAGGTAAACTGGGGCAAGAGCAAAGCTCTGTTATGTGGGACATGGAGGGATAGGGCCCCTCCTCAGCTTCCAGGGGGTTTGTAGTGGAGTTGTGAAGGGCTTAAAATGTTGGGGATGTACCTGGGCTCGGAGAGGTGGGTCAGGAAGAACTGGAAGGGGCTATCACAGGCAGTGGTGTCAAAACAGGCCAGGTGGAGGTGGCTCCTGTCCCAAGTGTCATATAGAGGGAGGGTGCTGATAATTAACAACCTGGTGGAATTTTCCATTTGGCATAAACTGGCTGTCCTGCTCGCAGACCTGCAACGCAAGCTGGTGGACTTTTTCTGGTCGGGCCATCACTGGCTGAGGGCGGCAGTGTTGTACATGACCGTCCACGAAGGAGGACAGGGCCTGGTGGAACTGGAAGAGGAGGGTGGCTGCTTTCCGTCTAAAGGCGGTGCAGAGACTGCTGTACCATACTGATGTCGGCTGGAAGGAACCAGCATGCGCGCTGCTGAGGAGAGCTGGCGGATTAGGGTTGGACTGGCAGCTGTTCCTCATGAAGCTGGAGAGGCTGAGTACAGCAGGTCTCTCAGACTTTTACTCTGCAGTGCTGAGGGCCTGGCAGCTGCTAAGGCCCACACAAGAGGGGGGTGTGGAGCCTGGGCTGTGGGTGTGGGAGGAGCCTGTCTTCCACAACCCAGCCATCCCTTTAAGATCGGTTCAGTCGGCCACCCTGCAGAGGCAACTGATGGCAGCGGGTTTACTAAGGCTGGGTGACCTGCGACTGCTGGGAGAGGAGGGGTGGAAAACCCAGAAAGTCCTGGCACAACAAACAGGAATAACGTCTCTTAGGCTACTGGAGAGATTCCTGGAGGAGGTCCAGGAGGCACTGTCTGAGCCGGTAAGGGGGGTGTTTGAGCGGCCAACGGGGTAGGGGCCACCAATGTTTCCGCCACTGCAGGTGATGGCAGAGCCTGGGCAGAGCCTGGGCAAGTGGGTCTGGAGGACTTGTTAGATTTTAACACTCCGAGCCTGGGGGAGTGTGAAGGGGTGGAAGGTAAAGCCCTCTACAACCTCTGCATTAAGTTAAGGAATATTAGGAGCCTAACGGGAGTGAAGGCACATCAGTGGCAGGGGGTATGTGGGGCGGAGAGTATGGTGGGTTTTAGATAGAGGGGGCTCTACAAACCCCCAGCACCAAAGAGGTCAGGAGACCTCCAGTGGAGGGTTCTACTTGGAGCCCTGGCCACTAACAGCTGGTTGGCGCGGGTTGAACCGGGAGTCGGACAGGGGTGTTCTTTCTGTGTTATGAGAGAAACTGTGATTCATGTGTTCTCTGTGTGCACCAGGTTAATGCCATGAATGTCTCTGTTGGAATGTCTGTGTGAGAGGTTGGGGGTGGGTTTTACTGTTGGGGTGTTTATAATGGGGTACAGGTATTTAAATAACGAGAAGGCCAAATGTGTTTTGTTGAATTTTCTGTTTGCTCAGGCAAAGTTGGCTATTTGGCTAACAAGGCCGAACAGGGTCAAATGTGGGGGGATAACAGACCCTTTACTATTATTTAATGGGATGGTGTCTGTGCGCCTTAGTGTGGAATTTGAGTTCTATAAATGATTTTAAAAATGTGGAGATGTTTCAGGAGATATGGTGTGTCGGGGGGGCTGTCTGTATAGCTGAGGAAGATGTTTTGGATATACGGTTGTAGAAGTGGTGAGGTTTTGGTTATTGTGATGTGAAGTGTTATTTTGTATCGTGGGGTAGAGGGAAAGGTTGAGTATGGTACATTTACGCAGTACTTGATATTTTTTGGTGTTTTATTTTGAAGGGGGGCGGGGGTGGTGAGATTTAAATGAAATTAGAATGTTTCATTAAAGAAAGACAAAAAGTATAAAGTCTCTCTCCTCTGTCTGCCTGTCTGTCTCTCTCTCTCTGATTCTCTCTGTCTCTCTCTGCCTCTTTGTCTCTCTCTCTCTCCCTCTCTGCCTGTCTGTCTCTCTCTATCAATTCAATTCAATTTCAATTCAAGGGGCTTTATTGGCATGGGAAACATATGTTAACATTGCCAAAGCAAGTGAAGCAGATAATATACAAAAGTGAAATAAACAATAAAAATAAAAATGAACAGTAAACATTACACTTATAGAAGTTCCAAAAGAATAGACATTACAAATGTCATATTATGTATATATACACAGTGTTGTAACTATGTGCAAATGTACAAAAGGGAAAATAAATAAACATAAATATGGGTTGTATTTACATTGGTGTTTGTTTTTCACTGGTTGCCCATCTTTATTTATATGTGAAACTATGCAAGACATACAATAAACTATAAACAAAACAACAAACCGTGATGACAGAGGTGCTACATGCACTAACTCAAAATAATCTCCCACAAACACAAGTGGGAAAAACAACTACTTAAATATGATCCCCAACTAGAGACAACGATGACCAGCAGCCTCTAATTGGGAATCATATGAAAACCCCAACATAGAAAAAAGAAACTAGAACACAACATAGAAATATTAAACTAGACAAAACCCCCCAGTCACGCCCTGACCTACTCTACCATAGAAAAATACGAGCTCTCTATGGTCAGGACGTGACAGCCCTTTTCTTGTGGCAACAGGTCACAAATTCTGCTGCTGTGATGGCACACTGTGGTATTTGAATCGGGTTTGTTTTCGAATACTTTGTGGATCTGTGTAATCTGAGGGAAATATGTGTCTCTAATATGGTCATACATTTGGCAGGAGGTTAGGAAGTGCAGCTTAGTTTCCACCTCATTTTGTGGGCAGTGTGCACATATCCTGTCATCTCTTGAGTGTCAGGTCTGCCTACGACGGCCTTTCTCAATAGCAAGGCTATGCTCACTGAGTCTGTACATAGTCAAAGCTTTCCTTAAGTTTGGGTCAGTCACAGTGGTCAGGTATTCTGCCACTGTGTACTCTCTGTTTAGGGCCAAATAGCATTCTAGTTTGTTCTTTTTTTTGTTAATTCTTTCCATTGTGTCAAGTAATTATCTTTTTGTTTTCTCATGATTTGGTTGGGTCTAATTGTGTTGCTGTCCTGGGGCTCTGTGGGGTCTGTTTGTGTTTGTGAACAGAGCCCCAGGACCAGATTGCTTAGGGGACTCCTCTTCAGGTTCATCTCTCTGTAGGAGATGGCTTTGTTAAGGAAGGTTTGGGAATGGCTTCCTTTTAAGTGGTTGTAGAATTTAACGGCTCTTTTCTGCATTTTGATAATTAGCGGGTATCGGCCAGTTCTGCTCTGCATTAATTATTTGGTGTTTTACGCTGTATGCAGAGGATATTTTTGCAGAATTCTGCATCTTTCTCTCAATTAAATTAAATTCAAAAGTCTTTATTGGCATGGGAAACACATGTTTACATTGCCAAAGCAAGTGAAATAGACAAGAAACAAAAGGAAAATAAACAAAAAAAATTAACAGGAAACAAAAGCTGTACACACACACACACACACACACACACACACACACACACACACACACACACACACACACACACACACACACACACACACACACACACACACACACACACACACACACACATCTCTCTCTCTCTCTCTCTCTCTCTCTCTCTCTCTCTCTCTCTCTCTCTCTCTCTCTCTCTCTCTCTCTCTCTCTCTGCCTCTGTGTCTCTCTCTCTCTCTGCCTCTCTCTCTCCATAATGAGAGGGAGCAGTGCAGGGGAGTTGTCTATATGAGCTGGGGTGTGGTGTATTATTCGCATGGAGTGTCATTGTGTGTGTGTGTGTGTGCGCGTGTGTGTCTGTGTTAAAATAATGGGCCTCTTGTAGCTAAGGGCAACACTGCACAAATACAAATCATGTTTATTACTATGCAGCTTGTGCAATGTTCTGTAAAACACATTTTAAATGTATTTTCAGCAATAAAATGATGATATTATAAAGAGCAATAACTTTACAGTATGTGACTTACTTACTTCCACAGAAGTACTAGTATAAACTGTAGTCATATGAAGTTGTTAGTGATGGGATTTCATATGATCATGGTCATAAAAGGCAATAGGAAGTATATCTAAAATGTTAATGGTATCCCACCAGCAATAGACACTTTACATTCCTCATTAGTGATTTGGTATTTTTTTTGATAGCTTACCAGAATCTAGTGGAGAAAAATACCCTTTTACCAGTCAGAAAAACACTCAAAGCAGAGTAGCAGCTCTTCCAGGGTCATGTTGGGTGAAACGTATTGCAAAATGGCAGATTTTGTGGCATATAATTAATTTGATTCCTTCTTAGCGTTCCTAGATCTGTATCTAGCAGAGATGGTTTGTTTAATGTTGTTAATTTCAGTCAAATACACACAAACTTCTGGGAGCTGGCCACTGCTGTGTGGTGCTGAAATCTAGACAAAGCTGAACTATAAAAAGGAAGTTCCCAGCTTATTTACAGAGCTACTAAGATTTTTTAAATCATTTGAATCAATTGATTCTTACTATTGCAAAAGGGTGCTTTATGGTAGTAGTACGAAGCTATAGTACATTAAAGTAAAGAAAATGAACTTTTATGCAAAAGAAGTCACAAACAGTTGCCCCACACTATTGATCCAATTATATCCATCACTACATCCATCTGTACATCCATCTTTACATCAATCTTTACATCCATCACTACATCCATCTTTACATCCATCACTACATCCATCTGTACATCCATCTTTACATCAATCTTTACATCCATCTTTACATCAATCTCTACATCCATCTCTATATGTCTCTTTACATCCATCACTACATCCATCTTTACATCAATCTTTACATCCATCACTACATCCATCACTACATCCATCGCCACATCCATCTCTACATCCATCTCTATATGTCTCTTTACATCCATCACTACATCCATCTTTACATCAATCTTTACATCCATCTTTACATCAATCTCTACATCCATCTCTATATGTCTCTTTACATCCATCACTACATCCATCTTTACATCAATCTTTAATCCATCACTACATCCATCACTACATCCATCTTTACATCCATCACTACATCCATCTTTACATCAATCTTTACATCCATCACTACATCCATCTCCACATCCATCTCTACATCCATCTCTATATGTCTCTTTACATCCATCACTACATCCATCTCTACATCCATCTCTACATCCATCTCTACATCCATCACTACATCCATCTCTACATCCATCTCTACATCCATCACTACATCCATCGCTACATCCATCTCTACAGCCATCTCTATATCCATCTTTACATCCATCTCTACCTCCATCTCTACATCCATCACTACATCCATCTCTACATCCATCACTACATCCATCTCTACATCTATCTCTACATCCATCTCTACATCCATCTCTACATCCATCTCCACATCCATCTCTACATCCATCACTACATCCATTACTACATCCATCTCTTTAACCATCTCTAAATCCATCTCTACATCATCTCTACATTCAGCTCTACACCCATCTCTACATCTATCTCTACATCCATCTCTACATCCATCACTACATCCATCTCTACATCTATCTCTACAGCCATCTCTATATCCATCTTTACATCCATCTCTACATCAATCTCTACATCCATCTCTACATCCATCACTACATCCATCTCTACATCTATCTCTACATCCATCTCTACATCCATCTCTACATCCGTCTCCACATCCATCTCTACATCCGTCTCCACATCCATTACTACATCCATCTCTTTAACCATCTCTAAATCCATCTCTACATCATCTCTACATTCAGCTCTACACCCATCTCTACATCTATCTCTACATCCATCTCTACATCCATCTCTACATCCACCTCTACATCCATCTCTATATCCATCTTTACATCCATCTCTACATCCATCTATACATCCACCTCTACATCCATCTCTACATCCATCACTATATCCATCTCTACATCCATCTCTACATCCATCACTACATCCATCTCTACATCTATCTCTACACCCATCTCTACATTCATCTCTACATCCATCTCTACATCCATCTCTACATTCATCTCTACATCTATCTCTACATCCATCACTACATCCATCTCTACATCCATCACTACATTCATCTCTACATCTATCTCTACATCTCTCTCTACATCCATCTTTCTATCCATCTCTACATTAATCTCTACATCCATCTACTCTACGTATGGATCTGGCTTTGCTGCAGCAGATTGGTTTCTTAAGCAGGACGGGGAGGCATTATGGTTACACTGAGCTTGTAAGTCACTTCAGTCAATCACCCTGCCACACCAACCAGCCAAATACTCAGCCAGCCAGCCAGCCAGCCAGCCAGCCAGCCAGCCAGCCAGCCAGCCACCAGAGGCCATGTCTGCTTCTGCTCCTGCCTAGCTCCAATGTTACAACCACCACCAGAAGGGCCTGGTGGCAAGATAAGGACCCAGCGAGCAGACAGACTCATCAACACTGCCTCCCAATTAACTGTAACACAACACCATGTGTTGTGGGGGGGAACCCATCACCGATCACCAAAGACCCAGTCAAAACAAATCCACCTTCTGGGCTGAGGAGAAAAAAACTCAAAGCTGATTGAGCCCCCTATAAAAACAAGAGCAGGATGTATTAGGACCACTTCAGATGGATGGAGACAAGACAGACAGGAAATTAAAGAAGAGAGGGATGGTGTTTTTTGTTTACAGCACTCCTCAAGATTATTAAGAAGTTAAGGCAGAGCTATTGATTAATGAAGACAGAGATAATGTTAGGTACAAAATAATCCTGCATTACAACTGTCAGGCATCATTGACATTATAATCATCCAATATAAATCAATGTTTGCTATTTCAAACCACTAATGGTAAGTTGTGTATAGTCACAAAATAGCTAGCTCAAGGCATTGAGTGAATTTATTAGCTTAAAAACAACTGAATGTGAAACATGTACAGTATGTTTGGCAGGTTTTGCCAGGGGTAGCTAAAACTGTGAAACATGGGGGAGGTTGCGAAAGTAATAACTACTAGGCAACAGTGGAACAGACTGATTTAAATTGCGGGCCCACTAATCAACCATATGTTATGGATTTTACTCCATAAGCCTTAATTAACATTTGCCTAATCTGTGGGTCACCTCCCCGATGCCGGTCCACTTCCCTGGAGGACCAGAGAGGTGTTACTGTTGTTTGTTCAGTCTGTCTGGTCCTGGAGTTATCTCTCACTGGTGGTTGGTTATCATCTACAGCTATCCATCCCTTGTGTGTCCACTCCTACCAACAAACAGAGCACTCCGAGACTCATTTGAAAATTATCACTTTTGTGTACACGCGCGTGCTTTAGCCAGCCTTCTCTATCACCAAAAGGGAGAATGCTTATTTCTATAGGGCAATGGCAGAAAATGTATGCTATATTGCCCTGTAAAATATACTAGAGGTTTAGGGATCCCCCATGGGTATCATATTAAGCTTAGCATTAACTCTTCCTGCTAGATTTTTGAAGCTGCATAGCAAAGTATTCTGTGGCTCTGCTTTGCAATGAGCTGTGGACATAATGGTGTCCCTCCAGCCTTGGTGTCAAGCACTTCAGTGTGTCTGCAGCGATCTGAAAATCCCTAGATGCATGCTCCTCCCATTAACTCCACTTCCTGGATCTATATATTCCATATTTTTCATCTCCTCCCTACAGATCTCTATATAGTACTAGAACTCTATTCAATCCGCATCGCGGAAGTTCGGCTTTACAGCGTGATTGAAATTTGAAGGCAATATGTCTGCCTTAGCGGAGACTGCATTCACGGGAAACGCTGCGTATGTCGGCTCAGTCGAAAAGTACCTTAGCATTTCTATTGCGGAATCTGTAACGCTACAGCGATAAAGATTGAATAGAGCCCTTAGAGCTTTCACCCATACAGCACCTCACAAGGATAAACCAGAAACCATCCATGCTTTGTGTAGCCATTCGAATCCTTCATTTAGCTACTAAATGTAGGTCTTCTCAAGGGGAGGATGGGCCGTCACTGACTATCAGTAGCAGAATTATGACAAAGGAGGCCTGGCTCTCTGCCTTGCTGATTTAGGGGCCTGGATGTATTCTGGGACTCCCTGAGGAGTGTGTGTGTGTCGCCACGGCAGCGGAGAGTTCGCCCAGGCTTTAATGGGTTTCCTCGAGCAAACATGATTGGTCACAGTGTCAAGGGCCGTGGGCACAGCTCTTGGGGGATTATGGGATGGTCACAACAGGATAACAGGCAGGCAAGGCAGCTCTCGGGGAGGAGCACTGACCTGTCGTTAGGGATGTAGTGTGTGTGTCTGTGTGTGCGTGTGTCATGTCTTCTTGACTGTGCAACCCCCATTACCCCCTGTGCAAGTGCATCACAGTATCACAGGAAAGCTTGCCTATATGGGGTTAGTGTTTACACTCAGTAGAGTCGCAGATACATCTTAACAGCTCCTGTTCACAATGATCCTTTATTTCTAACTCTTTGTTTGGCCGGCTGTCTTTGTGTCCTTCGTGACCCTCCTTAACAAGCTGCATTGTGTAGCAGGATCATTGTGTGTCACAGCACAGCTATACAAAACCTGTCAATGTTGCCTTGAAGGTTTCTCCCTCCTATCCTTCTCAGCACTGAATGGTGCATTTCTATAATCTGTTCTATAACATAGCATGTAACCATGACAGTTATCAGATTCCACAATGTTGTGCAGTACGTATTTAGATTTTAGTTCTGTCCTCAGACTAATTATCCTGCAATATTATGGTATCACCTACATTTCTGTTCTTATTCAAAGTTTCCAACACTGTCATTAATTAACTACTAACTAACAATGCTGTGCTTATACTGTAAAGTTCACTTTAACAAGGACAGAAGTGTGAGTCATTAAGACAGTATCTTTATCTCCTATTTATTGAAAGAAATGTAGGAGCTATGACCTTACAGTGTGCCATCCTCATGCCAAATCCTGGACTTGTATTTATATACTTGTTATAAACTTGGCCTTATGACTTTTTTTATCATGCTGCCGTGCTACAAACTTAATTCTCCCCAGAGACAGGATTCAGAACCTTGTTTCTTTGGAGAAGCCATTCACCGGATATACAGGCAAGGGGTCAGAGGTTAATGAGGATGACTTGTATATCAGGTTCGTGCCGAGCATTGATTTGAAAACTGCTTCCGTTTTGTGTACCCCTGTGTAGATAAAAAATAATTTGTTTACATGTATAAGTCGCAGATAAGGCATGACTCGTCTTTGAAAACAAGTGTCCAAATTAAAAAACATATTTCCAACCTGCTGTGCTTGATATGTGTGAGGATCTCTCCGTCTTCTCTCTCTGACTTCTTGTCTTCGTAGTACACAAAACAAAGTTACAGGCTATTAGTGTCAATAAAGCTGATTCATAGTTGATAGTTTGCCAATAAACTTACAGTATTAACCCCATGACATGTATATAAGTTAAATAGCTTATCACATGTGCTTTCAAGAGGCCTAATGAGAATAAAATGAGAGGTGGAAATACAACAGTATATCCACTCACTACACTCCACTGGACATGATGAAATCCCATCAATACAGGATAGGGTTAAATTATAAATACAAAGTCAAAAGGTCAAGCACACAATATCTCTTCATAAAATAAGTCCTAAATAGTCCTAAATAAGTCCTGTCCTATTCTAAGAATAGCCTTCATTACCTGGCCATGGCTCCAGGCTGTGGGGCCATATCTAGAAGGGATACAGCTTTTGTCAAATTGACGTCAAAAGTTGATTTTTATTTTTTATTTGAGTTAACCCTAACCCTTTCCCTAACCTTAACCTAATCTGCTACGTCTATTCTCCTAACCTGCTGTGTAAATTCTCCTTCAACAAATTTCAACAAAAGCTGTATCCCATCTAGAAAAAAAAGAGGCTGTGGCAGAGAGGATCACACCACTCATACTGAACATTGCTTGCTGAACATAGACGTGTGAGTGACAATGATATAAAATATATAATTAACTAAAAAGGTTACAGTATTTGTCTTTTCAACTATTTGTCCTTGGTACCTTTTGACCAAATCTATTTAAAAATTACATTATTTGGCTGTGCAGATTGCATAATACATATTTAAATCAAATCAAATGTATTTATAAAGCCCTTCTTACATCAGCTGATATCTCAAAGTGCTGTAGAGAAGCTACAATGCTACTACAATGTTGATTGGTTTAGGCTGGCAGAGAGTTGGGTTAATGGACACACTGAATGATGTCTGACATCGGAGGCAGACTTTTCAGCGACTTTCCAACCGTTCTTTGAAAAGACGGAAGAAGGCTTTCATTCCTGACACGACCTCACAATGACAAAACCACATCATGATTTTGCCCATTGACTCCTATCATCAGTCTCATCTGTGTTGGCTCACATTGTCACCGAATAAAGATCTGGGAGTGAAAAGAGGACCTTGTTTGTAAAATCCCAGATTCAATAGCTCTGGATTGGACAACAGATATAGTACAAGTCGAGAGAAGCTTTGACCAGCTCCAAGATCCATTTGCAGCCCTTGAGCACAGCTGCCATCCATCAAACACTTAGAGCCGTCGGACCTGGGGGAAAGTGAGTGGCCATAAGAACAGAACTGTGGACAAAGTGGAATAAAAAGGCCAAAGCTCTGTGGGCACATAAAACAAGAAGGTCAGTAACCTACTGTCCTTTTCACACACTCTGTCCACTAAAGGAAACAGGGAGGAAATAAGAGTGGTGCCCTGACATTTTAAACAGACACTTTACTGACCATGAAGAGTCCATTTCAAAGGCCAGTTGGCTCAACAAAGCAGAAGGTGTGATACAAACTGCATTGATCTGTCCTTATGCCTTACCTGTCTGTCCAGTATGAAAACTGGCATGAATTTGAGGTGCGGGCAAAACTACCGTAAGCCACTGAGTATGGGTTACTTAATTTCTGAACACATTTGTAATGACACAAGAGCATTTGACATGAGGAGTTTTGTTTTTTGAAAATGGTAAGTTGACTGAAATTCTGATAAATTGCCTGAAATTCTGGTAAGTTGACTGAAATTCTGGTAAGTTGACTGAAATTCTGGTAAGTTGACTGAAATTCTGGTAGGTTGACTGAAATTCTGGTAGGTTGACTGAAATTCTAGTGTTTCTAGATAAGCCATTATTTTTTTTGGGAAGTCTGTATTTAGTTAAACTAAGACTGACTTTGTTCCATTCTTTGATACTGGTATCTTCTTTCTTATCAATTTTGTCCCAAGGATATGCCCAGGGTATTATGCAGCCTCAATGTCATCATTTTATTCCTTTAGTACCTGATTGGTTCATCACTCTTATAACCAAATTCACTGCACAGCACAATAAGAAGTGGAAATGGATTTTAAATTGTTTTAATGAAAAACAACTTAAGATCAGAAAATAGTAAGACAGATTGGAATAAACCAGTGTTATTATTTAGGCAGGAGACAGAATCAAACTTACCCAGATCGGAATTTAATAATGACCAAACTGAGAGCCTAAATCAATGCCTTAATTTGGTAATCAACTCCAGGGGTTTGTAAATTATGACTTAATGGGTAAAGGGTTAATTTTAAAACAGCTTCCGTGGACAGAGGGTTTCTTTAATCGGATAGAGAAACTGCCTAGATGAACAGCTCCACATTGATTAATGTAAAAGCTATCTAATCATATACCCACATCACTAAAAGACAAACCAGTGCAGTTTCCCCAGTTCAACAGTTCTCACTGAAAATGCAATATCTCAAAGATTATAGGCTAGATGAAACACAACAGTCCCAACTTCAACATACAGAGCTATAACAAATCACTCTATATTCTTTCCTTTGTGGGGATTGAATTGGCCGTTTTCCGGTAAAATAAAAAACTGTGTCATACACTTCACCAAGTGTGTCACTTAAACATACAGTGACGTAAAGCATTAATAGGTCTGGGAATTCTCTGCAGTCAAGGTTTATTACATTAATCCACTTGACATTCTCCAGTCCCGTTCATCTTCCCTGGATAAAGGATTCATCTTCAGCAGTGCCCTCTGAGGTGAGCTGGGGAACCAATAAAACATAAAGACATTGTGGTTATGAGAGACAATAAATGAGAGAAAGCTGTAAAAGAAAGTGTGGAAACTGAGGAAATTGAATTTTGGATAAAATATTAAAATGTTCCAGGTCATGAAATGAAAATAAACCTGGTTTGGAAATTACGAGTTTCATAAGCATTTTATTTGGTTATTTTATGTAATATATTTTTTATGTTTTTAGATCCCAATATCAATATACTTTTCTTGAGTATGATCAATCTCATGGTGCAATTTCAGTATCTTGGCAATACAACAGAAAGACATTGATTACTAAAAATACTGATAATCAATGAATTCCTATTAATCCAGTCAAATTCATTGTTGAGTGAAAACTTCTTCAACCCAGGGCTATGTCATACAACTCTCAGCCTTAAAACCTCACAAGTGACAGATTGCATGGGGGCGTAGTAGTATGTGTGTGTGTTTGTGTGAAATATAATACCCTAAAGTCCTTTCAATAGCATATTCAGAAACAAAAGGGGTTGCATGCTCTCTGTTCCCTTTGTGACTGGGCCCCATTGTAATGAGCGCACTGAAAGTTGGAACTCAATAACGGTATAATGACACACAGGCTGTGCCATAACCATTGTGGTCTAGGCCTGGGGTGGTGAGAGACCCCATGGCAAGACAATGTAAACCAAATATTTGTTGTTATTTTTGCTGTAAATTGATGAAAGATATGAAGTTGCATTAGTCAAGCATAGGTAGTGAGGTCCAGTGGCTTGTCATTGAGTTGTTTGCTGAAGCTATGGTTGACCTTATAATGACAATAAATGCAACTGCGGGAAAGCTTTGTTTAATAACAATATTTTAAAGCGAATTATTATAGTAGCAAACAATAACACGTGGCTACACTCATATTTCAATGAAGTATGTCTTTATAATTGATAATCAATGAACTGTCTGTAGATAATCGGCTTTGTTCGGCTTTTTCCGTTACGCGGCGCACTTCATGAGAGCATTTGGGAAATTGCAACCATTTTGCTGTCGTGTGGTGTGTGTGTCGGAGTGGAGCAGAGATTTAGATTTAACGAATAAATAAAAACGCGAAATTAGACCCCCTCCGGCAATGGAAAGGTATGTGTTCACGTTTGCTGAAGCTTGCACGTTGATCGTGTGCTTAATTATGTTCGCGAAAGATTTTAATGTAACTATCGACGTATCCATGTAATAATGTTAGAACGCTAACGTTAGCTCATTGGGCCGGCCACGTTTGAATTCGTTCTGAGATGGTGGTGGTTAGCCCGCTTGCCACCCATCTTCTTAGCATTGCATTAGCTAGCTAGTACTACCGTATAATTTCACAGCGTGCTGCACCTTGCTACGAAACTAGCTAGCTAACGTAGATATCTAGTTTATTAAAATAGCCAGAGTTGAATGTATTGATTGGTGTATCTATTTAAGAGTTGTGTTAAGCCGAAATTATGCTGCGCCAATATTTCTACAATTTCGTTAAGCTCGTTAGCTACTGTTAAGCATTCAATGTTGTGTTTTGGTTAGTTGAGCGCGCACGTACTACGCTTTGGTCGGACACGTTTCCTTTGTTTCTTCGGATGAGTTTGGTAGGCACTAGTGTAGTCATCAGATAACGTTACGGTATCTAGCTAACGTTACGTTAACTAGCGAACGTTAGTAGCTAACGTTACGTTAACTAGCGAACGTTAGTAGCTAACGTTACGTTAACTAGCGAACGTTAGTAGCTAACGTTACGTTAACTAGCGACCGTTAGTAGCTAACGTTACGTTAACTAGCGACCGTTAGTAGCTAACGTTACGTTAACTAGCGACCGTTAGTAGCTAACGAGTTGGCTGGCAAGGTCTGATACCCGAATGTACCAACGTCGCTACAATTTGCAATGAGCTTTCACGTCAAACAAAATGTGAAGATGACGAATTGTTTGCTACGCATTTTAACGAAATGAAATTGCAAGCCAACTACAGTCAAACTGGTAGTTCTTAACCTTGTGGGTAACGTTAGCAAACTGGTAACGTTAAGATAGGCGTAGCTAGCAAGCTAACGTTAGCTAACTTGATTGTTAATTGACACCATACATTTTTGCTTCCATTAATTAATTATACGTTGCTTGCATCGATTTGTGTGCACAGCTGACATTCATATTTCCCCTGTCTTTTTCAGCATTGTCAGTGATGTTGCAGTTGGCATGAAGGTAAGTTTGTACTTTCACACCTGACTTTTCAGGATCATTTCATTAATTGGGAAATGATGTACCAAATACATTTATGTATACATTCATATTTTACAGAGAGGCTCAGATGATTTGAATCTCTACAGCACCAGCCCTAACTCTGTGACTGGTGAGCTCATTTCCCTCCCATTCAGTCATACAGAAAAGTAAAGCAATTCACATTCTAACATATCCACAGTCAATGGTCCTTGACACATTTTAACAGCTGAGAGGACAGCTGATGCGATATATTCATGCATGACGCTTGATTTCACAGCTAATGGCAATGACAGCAGTAAAAAACTGAGAGTGGAGGACAGGATGGAGAGTCCCCCTTCCCGCGTGCTCCACATCAGGAAGTTGCCCAGCGAGGTGTCAGAGACAGAGGTCATCGCTCTGGGCCTACCGTTCGGCAAGGTCACCAACATCCTCATGCTGAAAGGAAAAAATCAGGTGAGTTAATGTGGGAAGAATTATTTGAGTTATTTTTCTTAATTAACTTATTGTAGTGGAATGATTAAGGGCAGAATATTGCCTGACCATTTGGCCTTTTCAGTTTTTCCTGGTCAAATGGCCAGGAACAACTCCTACCCTAAGAATGGTTATTTTTTAGCTAGAACCAAACTATTTAATACTACACAGTAGTATTGGGCATAGAAGGAATTTGTCCATGTTGTCTTCCTTGAAATTGTCCTCTGTCGATGTACCAGGCGTTCCTGGAGTTGGGTACAGAGGAGGCGGCTGTTACCATGGTGAACTACTACACGGCGGTGATGCCTCAGGTCCGCAACGTTCCCGTGTTCATTCAGTTCTCTAACCACAAGGAGCTGAAGACAGACAGCACTCTCAACCAGGTGAGATTCTACCCGTCCCCAGAAAATACACTTGTGCATGACTAGTAGTGAGGTTCTAGTGTAGACACTGAGAAACAATGGTGTACGAGTGAGCCTTGGCTATTGTGACGGTACTTTTTGTTGATTTGCAGACTGTTGTCATTTTTCCCCTTTTCTCCCTCCCTCTTTTTCATACGTACTTACCAAGCGCGCACAGGCTGTCCTCCAGGCTGTGTCAGCAGTGCAGGATGGTGGCTCTCCCAACTCTGACAACAGTACGCTGGACAGTGTTCTAGCCCATGCCCCCAGCCCTGTGCTCAGGATAATCATCGACAACATGTTCTACCCGGTCACTCTGGACGTCCTCCAGCAGATTTTCTCCAAGTTTGGAACAGTCATGAAGATCATCACGTTCACCAAGAACAACCAGTTCCAGGCCCTGCTCCAGTTCAGCGAACCAGTCAACGCCCAGCAAGCCAGACTGGTGAGCAGACAGACCACTGGTGTATTATACATGTGGTCCTCTGTAGTTAAGTTGGTAGAGCAAAGCTCTTGCAACGCCAGGATAGTGGATTCGATTCCCATGGGGCCACTTGTGCATAAAAAAATGTATGCACGCCTGACTGTAAGTCGCTTTGGATAAAAGTCTGTTTAATAGCATATTACTATATTCAATTTTTCAGTTCTGTCAATTTACCATGAAGGTTGATAACAATTGCGTTTCTCCAGAATATGACAATTCTTCACACAAAAATAAATGAAACAAAAAGCTTACTAATAGTCATTTCTCTCATCACGTTGTTCAGTCCCTGGATGGCCAGAACATCTACAATTCCTGCTGCACACTGCGGATCGACTTCTCCAAGCTGGTCAACCTGAACGTCAAGTACAACAATGACAAGAGCCGGGACTACACCCGGCCCGAACTCCCTGCCGGTGACGGCCAGCCTGCAGTAGACCCTGCCATGGCCGCCGCCTATAACAAGGACTCCTCCCTGCTCGGTAAGACCTCTCTCCATCCATTCTCTCCCCTTTTCTGTCTTCTCTCTCTTTCCAGGCCAGTCCAGTCAGCTCTCTCTCCTCTGTATAGAAGTCAATACCACTAAGTGTTCTCTCTCAATGGCAGGCTGGGTATGGACTTATCTAATGCTTTGTAGAGATAGCAGGACAACAGAAATCCCTACCAGTCCAGTAACACACTGTTAAGTGACGAACAAAAGAAGAAACGAGAACATAATGGAAAATGGGTCACTGTGTGTTATTGACAGTCTGCCATGTTCCAAGTCATATAAGAGCCTTGTCATTTGATAAAGCTTTTTTGAGTTTTTCTACATTATTACTACACCCACCTGCCCCCTTGTATAGTTAAGCTTTTCCCTGTACTTCCTCTCCATAGGTACCCCCTCTGGAATGGGAGCGCCCTACTCTAATGGTGGAGGGTTTCAGTCTTCTCTCTCGCAGGGCGGAGGTACCTATGCTTTCCATGATCTTTTCTTTCTTTCACTCTCTAAGTCTTACCTGCTGTGTGTCCATGTCGTCCAGGAGAAAGAGGCAGAAGTAGTTGGAGTGGCACAGCAACAACTCCTGTCGGCCCAAGGGGAAAACCCCCTTTTAAAATGGTCTAATAGCATGTGTGACGAGTTTGAAATATCAGTTTGAGAATAACCAAGGATGTCATAATAAAATGTGATAGGCCATGACATTGGAATAATGGAAGGGTAGCTTTAGAGTTGACTGACCTTCCCTGTGTCTTGAATAGCTTTTGACAATGAGGTCTTGCGCTATGCAGAAAAAGTCCCTTTGTGTGTGTATTATGTAAATGCATGCAAATCAAATTTGTTGGTTGCATTCGCATATTTAGCAGATGTTATTGCAGGTGTAGTGAAATGCTTGTGTTCCTAGCTCCAACAGTGCAGTAATATCTAACAATACACACATCTAAAAAGTAAAATAATGGAATTGAGACATATTAGGACGTGCAATGTCTGAGTGCACACGTCTGGTGTGTGGACATGGCATGCACACTGTAACGCATGGCTGTGTGGTGTGCTTTGCCTGTGCTTGCTCTCTGTCTACCCATTAATGCGCCTGGCCTGGCTGTTCCTCCAGGAGCCATCAATCCAATGAGTGCTGCGGCTGCAGCGGCGGCGGCTGCAGGGAGGATGGCGCTCTCCGGACACTCCGGCTGCAGCGGCGTGCTTCTGGTCAGCAACCTGAACGAAGAGGTGAGTAACGCGCCCTTTCTCTCTCTCTCCTCTTCACTCTCCTTCAGTATGCAGATCTCACTCAGATCTATTGCCTCTGACGGTGCCTTGTACATCATTGTCCTTTGATTCCGACATGGACTTTGAGCAGACGTTTGTGATTCGCGGTATGACTGGTGTAATTTCATGATTGGAAGGGTTCAGGGAAAATGCAGTGGAAAAAGCTCCCCATCTATACAACTTGGCTATTTAGTCTAACTTTGCATTTTGTTGCACAGATAGTCAGTACCTTTATGGGATGATCTATTACACCTCATGATCAGTACACAGAGAACTGACATTTAATTTTGTAAGATGGCTACAGCAATATTCAGTGTTGCTCTGCATTATTTGACTGTTCTTCAAAGCTCTGCTGCACACAACCGATCTAGCTTGGCCTGATGGTGTTAGTACCAAGACGAGTGGATTGTTTCTCTGTCAGGCATCATTCACCACGAGGTCATCCCCAATGGTTGTACGTCCAGTCGAGATGGAATGGCGACGCATTCTCACATCGGTGCTCATTATTTCTGTGAATTTTATATTGGCCTCAGTGCTTGCATATGTTTTCTCTCTGTCTCCATATCCTAAGTCAACTGAACTGCAGTTACTTCTCAGGCTCTGTCTTAGTGACTAGAGGGTCTCTCTCTCTTCTCTCTCTGCTATGCATTCTGTGCTAATTTTAACTACTGTCTCCTGAACTCTTTCCCTCTCTCATTCATGTCAAGTGATAGTCCTTCCTAACTCTCGTTCTTTTCTTTCAAAGCTCTCTCGTTCACACCTGTCTATTCCAATGCCTTTCTCTAAGCTGTCAAGTTGGTATGGACTGTGGGGGCTACACCAACCACTCACCTTTTTCTCTCACCCACTCACTATCTATGCTATATCTGTCTATAAATTCTCAACAGAAGTAATATTCTATCATTTCTCTCCCCAAACACTGGGTTTGTGGACTTGAAAATGTGTTCTGTTTATGCCATAACTCTGTAAGGTGGTTTTCATGTCTTTACCTGCATGGCCCAAACTCCCCTCCTTTTGAAACTGATGGTGTAGCCCACCTGCTTCACCAATATGCTTGCATTTCATACACTAGTAAAGCTACTAAAACCTGAACTTGTGATACTCTTCTGCATGCCCTACCCACATCCCTATCATTAATTACTATTGGCTACAAACTAGGCTTTGGTGTCTATGTACTCGGCTCCCTCTTTGGTCTCAGGTGTAAACATTTGGCACTATTATTTTCTTGTATGTTTAGGATTACCCCCCCCCACCACCACAGCAAACCAAATCCAGCCATTTCTGACCAAACTCCTGCATTTTACAATGTACTGACCTGTTTTTTTTATTTACGCCACATTGCTACCCCCCCTCATTAATTCTTGCCCTTCCCTCGTTCCCCCTTTGTGTCCTGTCTGCACCCTGTTACTCCTCCCACTCCTCCCCCTCCTTACCCGTCCTCTACATGTTCATGCTTTGTGCCTGAACAAAAATGTTCCTCCTTGGACCAACTTGCCCCAATTAACTGCCTTGAACCCATGCACCATGACCACCTCATCATTCTACGGGAAACCACCCTCTTATGGATGATCTGTCCATCTTGGCTCTCTACCTCCGACTCTTCTACCTCTCTACCTGTCTTACGCTGCTTGCTCTTCTCTCCTTCTAAAGATGGTTACGCCCCAAAGTCTGTTTACCCTCTTCGGTATGTTATTGTTAGCACTACCTTTTTCATATATACATTTTTTTTTTCTTTACTCCATCTCCATGTAAGAAAAACAAACAACCTAGCTCTCATTTGTTTTCTGATTAGTGTTTCCATAGTTGAGGAATTGTTTCATCACATTATTGTTTAATCGTTCATATTGATCTTAGTTGAGTACATATTATTTTGGCCATCAAGGCCTCCTGTCTCTCTTATTCTCACTCTGAGGCAATTACGTTAATGCATGGTTGATTATTTGGGATGTAGGTTTTTCTGTTAGTTTTTTCCATTTCACAAAGCTAGTTATTCTTTGGGGGAGGGGTTTTATCTGCATATTCTCTCTTCTGTCTATCTTATAGGTCTCTTGTTCTAGGACTCCTTGATTGGTTTAAATTATATGGATGATTTCTCCATCCCCTTTTTACGACTCATTTTTAAACTCTGTCTCTGAAGGACTAATGTTGTCCTTCATGGTTCAATCCTCTCCCCTCTGCTCTGCCTTTGCACTCTCCTCTCTCGCTCCCTCCTGCCGTCTGCCTATCATTATAATGAAGGGGTGTACGGTGATGCTCAGCGCGTGAAGATCCTCTACAATAAGAAGGACAGTGCTCTTATCCAGATGTCGGACGGGAACCAGGCCCAGCTCGGTGAGTGGGTTCAGTCACGCCCCGCTTCTGTACCTCTTGTCTCTCTCTGAGTTTGAGTGTTCTTTCAAACACCCCCCCCCCCCCCCCCCCAACTAGCTCCTGTTTGGATCGGTTCCGCTCAATTCCTGTGTTATCTTGCCAGGCCCCTGGCTGCCCTGCTGTTCCTTTCAACAGAATATAAAATGTTTCTGGTAAATCTACAGTTATTGCTGTGTCTGAGTTATACTATGGTTCATTGTTTTCCACAATCCCAAAATCATAGTTGAAACTAATTTGAATTGAAAATGTCCTAGGACGACCCTAAAGGGAGCCTTAACATTTCTAATTAAAGGTAGATGAAAAGGATGTTTTTGCATCTGAGCCTCTGTTTTGGATTTATCCCATGGTTTCGACAGTGCAGGTCCCTATCCTTTCCATTATCCAGTTTTTGAAACCTATTGACATTGTGGCATTGTTTTTTTGAATTAGAACTAAAAGAGAATTTCAAATGAATGGTAGAGAAACACCTCCACATTAAACGCATGAGAAACATGTCACTGTAACCGTGTTTCCTATTTGCCTGTCCTCTCAGCGATGAGCCACCTGAATGGCCAGAAGATGTACGGGAAGATCATCCGTGTGACGCTCTCCAAGCACCAGGCAGTGCAGCTGCCCAGGGAAGGGCTGGATGACCAGGGCCTAACCAAGGACTTCACCAACTCCCCCCTGCACCGCTTCAAGAAGCCCGGCTCCAAGAACTTTCAGAACATCTTCCCTCCTTCCGCCACGCTCCACCTCTCCAACGTCCCGTGAGTTTGTCTAGAGTTTGACTGGATTCTGGCTGTACCATTTCATAAATATATGTTGTGCTAGCTAGGGCATTAGCAGGTTCAATTAATAGAAATTCCTCAGACGAATCCAATGTAACTTTCAGAGTTCCTGAAGGCTCTTTTCTCAGACCTCTACTGTTCTCATTATATATGCTGCCTCTTATGTTGTTCGGCACATTAGCATTGTTTATTTTTGCACTAGACTATTGAGTAGTTTGCTGCTGAATTTAGGGGGTTGGGTGTAGCACTGGTAAGATGTTGCAGTACGAGAAGATTGAAGTGTGCTAGTGTATTGACATGGCTGAATGTGCTTGCGTTGTGCTCACGGTCAGTTTCGGACTCGACAGGGAGGATGTGACGGAGGAGGATCTGCGACTGCTGTTCTCTAACGCTGGTGGCATTGTGAAGGCCTTCAAGTTTTTCCAGTAAGACTGTCTTTTACTGCCCGTAACTTATTATCACATTTAGTCCTGAGCCTTTGAACACCACAGTTGTAATGTGCAGCGATCTTCATAATTCTACCACCTGTGTGTGACTATATGATCACATTTCCTCCCCCGCCCCAAATAGAGGCCACAAAATGGCGCTACTCCAGATGTCCACGGTGGAGGAGGCCATCCAGGCCTTAATGGACCTCCACAACTATGACATGGGCAGCAACCACCACCTGAAGGTCTCCTTCTCCAAGTCCACCATCTAGAGGAGCCACGCCACCACAACCCAACCCCCTCCTTGACTAACCTCAATTTGTGGTGCTCACCTGTTCACAGTCCCCACAGGGAATACCATCGTGACTCTCACCTCCTAGGGGGAAACTTTTCAATCAGACAATATTAATTATCAAAAGCCCCCCCACTACTAGTTGTGACGGTAGTTTGTACAATGTCGTAAAACAAGCCCCATCTAGGTCCTCTTATCCCTCACGACCTTAGTTTGTGTGGTAGGCAAGCTCCCTTCCCATGTTCATCATGAAGAGGAATTGTATTCCTTCTTTTATTAGAATGAATCAGCAAAAATGTGCCTTACTCAGCAAAATATTATCATCGTTTTGCCTCCTTACGGTTCTACAAGTGATAGTCTAGGCACATTCTGTTTGGTTGTTTTCTTTTTGTTTTCTCTCCCTGTGTACATTACTGGATGTTTGCCAGATTTTATAGCTTCGATTTTAAAACATTTTTCATAATGTAGGCGAGGGACCTGATTAACGGACTTAGATGAAGAAGCCCATCTTCAGTTAGTTGGCTTATTTTTAAACAACTCCCCGGGCAGAGCGATTTAATAAAAAAATCTCCCCCCATGTTGAGGATTACTGTAAAGGCTGACACCATTGTACACTTCACCTGCTGAGGACATCCGCTTAGATGTTCCCTTGCTGTTTTTCAAACCTTATTTGCATATACATAATTGTTCCTTTTGGAAAATGTTTGATTTGATTGAAAATGGGCAGTGAATTGTTTTGCTCGTGTGTTGATAGGTCATGGTAGTAGTGAAGACATGTTGCTGTTGCATGCGTCCAACATCCAGTTAGGCAATGTGGTCATAACGAAGTATGATTGTACATGAGGATGGACTGATTGTTGGGCTGACTGTTGGGGACCAAAGTAAATGTGCCTTTTAGACCTACTTTGATTTATGATGTTTTCATTTACAAAAACAAATGTGGGTTGTGTTTTGATTCGGGGGGGGACACTAATCAAAGTCAAACAGTCCCAGAATGTTTCTCCTTGATTTCAACGATATTCTGTGCGGTTTTTGGTAAAGGATTTTACCTTTACACCACACCTCCAGTAAAAACTGAACACAAAATACAGTAAATTAAAAAGGTTAGGAATGTGTGGAAAAAGTTTGTATATTTTCTACATGGATTGAGTTTTTACATATAGTTTGGAAAAGGCACGATTAAAAGCTAATTTTCTACCGAGTGAGTCCGTTTGATGGTTCCTGCTGTGTGTACCTACTCTGCTTTAACTCTGTAGCATGCTCAATAAACTCTCCTGTAGCTCTATTCACCCTCTTCTGTCTCCTATGCTCTCACTTTCTTTCTCCTCTACACCTCTCTTACTGTTCTGATTTTCTCTGCCCAGGGGGGAAAATACATTTAATTTTGGAACAGGATGGCAATACCAGAAGATGACAATTTGTAAGTCGCTCTGGATAAGAGCGTCTGCTAAATGACTTAAATGTAAATGTAAAATGACAATTGGAAATATTAATTAAATTTGAATTTCCCACCCTGCTAACCACTTGCTTTACTAAGATCATCTCTGACTCAACTGTTGTATGTTTTCTAACCCTTTAATTTTCTAGCTATGAACTTGCTCTCTTGTCTAAATCTCACAGGTGAGTACGGTAACGTAATATCTGTTAAAATATAAATGTTATAGAACTACTGTTTCAGATTCGAACAGCTGTATCGTTCTGGACCATACTCAACCATGCCTAAAATGTCAATCCGGATTCTGCTGTGGGCTGATTTTTAAATGCCCTAAATTAAATAGAAAAACATTAATCTAGCGAAATAAACTACATGCTTTCCCATGATGTCATGACATTTTATTTTTTTGTCTGAAGTACTGTCCTCGAATAAACCAGGTTTCCATCTGACCTTTTTATGTCAAGCCATTTTGAGGATGCCGGAATTATATTTTGAACAAACGTGTGTATCCCTATAGGAGACTTGAAGTAGCCTAATCAGATTAAAACTTTGTGATGTTTATGCCACAAATTGTATAACAAATATTTAGTCTATATTGAAGCATTAGTCTAGGTGCATGAGAAGTAGAAGCACAGCACACTAAGCTTTCCTGAATAACTGGGCCTCCTAGGAGCATATGTGGTCACATTATTATAGGACAACTTGTCAGAATGATGATCTCAGTTTTTAGAAGTAAAAATACAGCCAGTGACCTGCTAATAATTCATTGCATTGTGGTGTTGTAAGCTACTATAGTCTAGGAAGGATAATTGTATTGTCCCTAAACAAGATCAATAGGGGAGCTTTTTGAGCTGAGTGTTTGTCTTCACTTTTCTTTCATATGCAATGATGCACCTGGCGTGCCTATCAGCTATTCCTATCTGTTGTCTTCATATTGAAAATGTATGAAGCTTTGAATGCTTTTATGTGTGGTATGATTGCTAGTTAGCCTATTGCAGATCTGGACAAATGATCCACTTACCACTATTGTCACTATGAATTGTGGATAGAGGGCAGGATAGACAGACTGGTAAACTATATTGACCTGTGGTATAGTAAAAGTTGCAGATTCAAGCAGATGAGGAAATGTGGCTAGGATGGAAGAAATTATATAGTAAAAGGGGCAAAAGAGCGAATGTAAACCAGGGCGAAAACACACTACCCTCCCCTGTGCCCAATCAACAACAAAAAAATACCCCCCACAATACATTTGGAACTGTCCCTTAGCGTAGCCTCTGGTGTGGTCTCCATTGCAAAATAACAAAATCCCAAAGAGCCAATCATTATGTTCAGTCCAGTCGCAAATCTAATAAATGTCAACGGGGTGCAGTTAGGCCAATGTGTACCATACCAATTTCACAATATCAAGGTAATTTCCCAAAGATTATAAAACATTTATCTAAGACAAAGATGTTCATGGCACCATCTTGACTTGGGGAAATTGCTGGCAGTCTCAATAGTTGTCAAAGACTGAATAATTCAACATCCCTTTAACAAGAGTTGATTTAATTAGTGCTGACCTCTGTCGCTCACATAATGTCCACAGGGGTGAGACAGGTGCCCCTGTTTTTATACGGTCTATGGACAGGTGTCACGACATTGGACGCAGGTCAACTTCTCATTTTCAGTTAATAGTGTGTGTGTTCAGGTGCGTTGGTGAAGCATGAGAGGAGTGTTAAAGGTTATATGGTCAATTTCATTTCCACACTAGTTAATCCAGGAAACTGAAATTCAATTCATACATCAAAATATCCTAATAAATTATGGGGGTCTTTAAAGGTCTTTAACTGAATGTTGGTTTAATTGCTTGAATCAAAATTCATAGACTGGAATTGAACCCCTACCCTGATGTTTAACCCAGTAGACTCTGATAATACCTTTCATCAGTGGCTACATTCTGAGCAGGCGTGTAGAGAGACAAAAAAGCATAAATGTACTTACCTTGTGGTTTCACAGAATCCATAAATGTAAGGTGGACAAGCTACCATCTGATCAACCCTCATTTTTTATTTAAAACACTGCATGCATTTATTCACAGATTAAAGCTGAAACTCGGTGACTGCCCCCATTTTCTAAATCAAATTGACTGTTATCTATATGCAAATGACTCGCCTCTCATACGTAGTTTCAATAATTAATCTGGATGACGGTTGACACTGGGGCCAGGATGTCTTTTGTCCCACTAGATAACCTGCCCAAGCTGCCTCTCCGCTCCAATCGGAAACAATTAGCCGGTTGGAGACGAGCTCGGTTCCCATGTTGCTGGTGTCCTTCTGTATAGCTGATCTATGAAAAGAGGACTGTATCACTCTGTAGTACTGCCTTTTGGTCTTTGGGATGCCCCATTAATACTGTATCGATATAGTATTTTCATGGGCACCTTTCCTTCAGGATTTCCTAACAGGAGAACAGAACATGTACAGTATATATACGATGCCATTGGGAAAGGATCTAAGAACATGAATTTGCCATAGTGAACTCGGCGCATCTAATTAAAGTGAGCGCTTTCAACTGTCTTAATGAATCAATGAAGAAACATAATGGAGAAGATAAAATTATAATATCTATAGAAAGAGGGAGGTGGGTGGGGGGGTGAATATAATGATGGACTCCTTGCCATTATGTATAAGTAAAGAAAAAACAAACTCTGACAGTTATTGTCACTACCTATCCCAAACCTTTGGCTAGCTGTTATAAAGTGTGCTCCTGTTACATTGTATATACAGTGCATTCAGAAAGTATCCAGACCACTCGACTTTTTCCACATTTTGTTATGTTATAGCCTTATTCTAAATTTGATTAAATAGTTTTTTCCCTCATCAATCTACACACAATACCCCATAATGAAAGCAAATTTGAAATTTGACAAATTTAATTTAAAAAAAAACGGAAATATCACATTCACATAAGTATTCAGTCCCTTTACTTTGTACTTTGTTGATGCACCTTTGGCAGCTATTACAGCCTCGGGTCTTCTTGGGTATTACGCTACAAGCTTGGCACACGTGTATTTGGGGAATTTCTCCCATTCTCTGCAGATCCTCTCAAGCTCTGTCAGGTTGGATGGGGAGTGTTGCTGCACTGCTATTTTCAGGACTCTCCAGAGATGTTTGATCGGGTTCAAGTCTCAGCTCTGGCTGGGCCACTCAAGGACATTCAGAGAGTTGTCCCGAAGCCGCTCCTGCATTGTCTTGGCTGTGTGCTTAGGGTCATTGTCCTGTTGGAAGGTGAACCTTTGCCCTAGTCTGAGGTCCTGAGCTCTCTGGAGCAGGTTTTCATCAAGGGTTTCTCTCTACTTTTCTCCATTCATCTTTCCCTCGATCCTGACTAGTTTCCCAGTCCCTGCTGCTAAACAACATCCCCACAGCATGATACTGCCACCACCATGCTTCACTTTTGGGATGGTGCCAGGTTTCCACCAGATGTGATGCTTGCCATTCAGGCCAAAGAGTTCAATCTTGGTTTAATCAGACCATAGAATCTTGTTTCTCATGGTCTGAAAGTTCTTTAGGTGCCTTTTGACAAACTCCAAGCGGGCTGTCATGTGCCTTTTACTGAGGAGTGGCTTCCGTCTGTCCACTCTAACATAAAGGACTGATTGGTTGAGTGAGTGTTGCAGAGATGGTTGTCCTTCTGGAAGGTTCTCCCATCTCAACAGAGGATCTCTGGAGCTCTGTCAGAGTGACCATTGGCGTCTTGCTCACCTCCCTGACCAAGGCCCTTCTCCCCCGATTGCTCAGTTTGGCCGTGCGGCCAGCTCTTGGTTGTTCCAAACTTCTTCCATTTAAGAATAATGGAGGCCACTGTTCTTGGGGACCTTCAATGCAACCCTTCCCCAGATCTGTGCCTCAACACAATCCTGTCTTGGAGCTCTACGGACAATTCCTTCGACCTCATTGCTTGGTTTTTGCTCTGACATGAACTGTCAACTGTGGGACCTTATATAGACAGGTGTGTGCCTTTCCAAATCATGTCCAATCAATTGAATTTACCAAAGTTTTTTCTGTGGCTGCCATTTTCTATGGCAAACCATTTCTAAGGGTTTGATCAGTAACCATGGTCAAATAGTTTGCCGTGGTGTACTGTTGGGTCAGATAGCACTGTTTTGTGTTTGTTTCCCAATAGGTGATGTAGTTTTGCTTTGACTGTGTTGTAATTTGGTTTATTTATTTTGATGTTCTGGTGCTGACGCTTCAGTGTGTTAGTACAACAGGTTTTTTAACTCAGCCCCAAGACCAGCTGGATGAGGGGATTTGTTTCTTTGCTCAGCTCCTGGCATTTTTTTTAACCCTTAATTTACCAGGTAAGTTGACTGAGAACACATTCTCATTTACAGCAATGACCTGGGGAATAGTTATAGGGGAGAGGTGTCGTAGTGGAGAGAAGACCAAAATGCAGCGGGTATGTGGATACTCATTCTTTTAATGAAAAAAAAACACAAAGCATCCACAGGAAAAACCAAACCATAAAAGATACTCACGACCAAACAGTGTGGCAGGCTAAACAAGCAGTGCTCACAAACAATTACCCACCAACACACAGACAAACACACCCTACTAATATAGGACTCCCAATCAAAGGCAACTCAACACACCTGCCTTCAATTGGGAGTCCAATCCCAATTAACTCTACATAGAAAACAAACCTAGAACCTATACCCACAACTAACTAACTAAACCTAGAAGTACATAAACACAGAGCAGCGCCCAAAACCCCCGGAATACATAAATAAAACAACCTACTACCTACACCACCACCCCAAACCATATAAAACAAATACCCTCTGCCACATCCTGACCAAACTCCAACAACAAATAACCCTTAACTGGTCAGGACGTGACAAGAGGAAGGGGGGGATGAATGAGCCAATTGGAAGCTGGGGATGATTAGGTGGCCATGATGGTACGAGGGCCAGATTGAGAATTTAGCCAGGACACCGGGTGAACACCCCTACTCTTAGGTATCATGGGATCTTAAATTACCACAGGGATTCAAGACATCTGTTTAACAGCCAATTTGAAAGACAGAACCCTAAATAGGGCAATGTCTCCAATCACTGCCTGGGATATTTCCAAAACTTTGTCTCTCAGTTCATATACTGCCTCATTTAGGTGTCCAGTTGAGCTTATTTTTAAACCTAAGCAATTGTGTGCGCAGTATATTTTGTACCAATTGAGAACTTTGGTCTAATTCCCTGATATCTGGATCTCTGGAAAATCATTATTTTTAGGGTTTCCTGCCAGCTAGGGCCCAGTTCTGGCAGTGTACTGTGGGTGACAGCAGGCACAGGTCATTTGCGAAGAGCAGGCATTTAACTTCTGAGTTTGTGGAGACTAACACCAGGGGCTGAGGATTTCTCTAGTATAGTGGCCAATTCTTTTATGTAAATATTGAAGAGCGGAGGGCTGAGATTGCATCCCTGGTGAAGGCCCTGCCCCTGGGCCCCACTCCTAGTTGAAGAATTCTGTAATTTTATTGCCAATTTTAATGCTGCACGTATTACCAGTAAATATTGATTTAACTATGTAATATGTTTTACCCCCTACACAACTTTCAATAGAATCAAATGCTTTTTGGAAGTCAATAAAGCAAGCATACATTTTGATCCTGTTTTGGTGGACATGTTTATCTATCAGGGTGTATAGGGTGTAACAGTCATGTGATATTTTGGTATACAGTACCAGTCAAAAGTTTGCACACACCTACTCATTCAAGGGTTTTTCTTTATTTTTACTATTTTCTACTTTGTAGAATAATAGTGAAGACACCAAAACTATGAAATAACACATATGGAATCATATAGTAACCAAAAAAGTGTTAAAAAAATCAAAATATATTTTAGATGTTAGATTCTTCAAAGTAGCCACCCTTTGCCTTGATGACAGCATTGCACACCCTTGGCATTCTCTCAACCAGCTTCACCTGGAATGCTTTTCCAACAGTCTGAAGCCGTTCCCACTATCCTGAGCACTTGTTGGCTGCTTTTCCTTCACTCTGTGGGCCCAAACCATCTCAATTGTGGAGGCCAGGTCATCTGATTCAGCACTCCATCACTCTCCTTTTTGGTCAAATAGCCCTTACACAGCCTGGAGGTGTGTTGTGTCATTGTCCTGTTGAAAAACAAATGATAGTCCCACTAAGCGCAAACCAGATAGTTTTGATGTCTTCACTATTATTCTACACTGTAAAAATAAAGAAACCCTTGAATGAGTAGGTGTGTCCAAACTTTTGACTGGTACTGTAAATCCAATTAGGCTTTTACCCAATACATTGTGCTTATTAAGGAAGTTTAGAAGTCTTACATTTATATTACTACAGAAAACCTTCCCCAGGTTACTATTTGCACAAACGCCTCGGGAATTGTTAGGGTCAAATGTATCTCTGTTCTTAAAGATTGGGGTCTCTTCATCTCTCAACCTGTTTCTCTCCCTCCCTCCTCTCCCTGTGCTGCCGACAGTGTGCAGCTGAGAGCTTTTTTCCTCTGTTAAAGTAATTACCTCCATTAATATCTATCAGGGGATCACCATTTATTTAACAGCTGTTTCAGGCAGGCCTTTTAAAAGGGAAAAACATATTCTGTGTACCACACAGCAGAGTCTTGGACTTGAAATAGCAGAGCAAACCTTAAATGCCTGAGACTGGTTGTGTATACCATGTTTTGGAGCCGATGCTTAGAAAATCCTATTTCCTGTACTTCCACAGGACTTGTTGAGTATTGTGTTCACCCCTGGAAATCTGTCAGGACAATACAGAATAATTACCACATTGATGAAAGCTCTTGTTTTGCCAATATCCTTAATTGGTCATTAATTAGTGTAAGGAAAGGAGGTTTGCTTCATGTGGGGTACTCATGCCAAACCCTCTCCACCATGTTTGGCTGACCTACTGATACACTCCTGTTTGGTCTTGCCAATCCCCTGGCACACATCACTGCCTGCCGTGCCCGCTCCATAGAGCTCTCCGGTGGGCATAAGTCCTGGCATGGCTACAGACCCAGAGCCAGGACCAAATCAAACGAACGAGGTGGCATTGAGGAGTTGTTGTTGGATGCCCCTACTATAGATGTATTGGATGCCCTGCCATGGACGCTCTAGCTTGCTCCAACAGACCGATTTAATTAAGTGAACAAGCATCCACGTTCTGCTTGGGATGGATGGGATGGGATCAAGTGTTGCTGGGCTTAATGGTAGGAAAGATGAAACGGCATAATTGGATTGTAAAACTTTTATAATACAGTTAAAACTAAACAGAGAGGTGCGTGATTTAAGGTCTAAGGCTCCATTCAATCCGTGTCGTTGAAGTTCAGTGTTACATAGTGATTGAAATTTAAAAGCAGTAGCAAATCAAATCAAATTTTATTTGTTACATACACGTGTTTAGCAGATGTTATTGCAGGTGTTGCAAAATGCTTGTGCTTCTAGCTCTAACAGTGCAGTAATATCTAACAGTAATATCTAACAATTTCACAACAATACACACAAATCTAAAGGAATGGAATTAAGAATATATAAATATTTGGGCGAGCAATGTCAGAGCGACATAGACTAAGATACAGTAGAATAGGATAGAATACAGTACATACATATGAGATGAGTAATGCCAAATATGTAAACATTATTAAAGTGACTAGTGTTCCATTATTAAAGTGGCCAGTGATTCCAAGTCTATGTATATGCTCTAATGTGCTAGTGATGGCTATTTAACACTATTTAAGGTTTTGAGGCTGACGTTTGGCAACTCGAACCTTCAGCTCCCTCCACAGATTTTCTATGGGATTAAGGTCTGGAGACTGGCTAGGCCACTCCAGGCCCTTAATGTGCTTCTTCTTGAGCCACTCCTTTGTTGCCTTGGCCGTGTGTTTTGGGTCATTGTCATGCTGGAATACCCATCCATGACTCATTTTCAATACCCTGGCTGAGGGAAGGATGTTTTCACCCAAGATTTGACGGTACATGGCCCCGTCCATCGTCCCTTTGATGCGGTGAAGTTGTCCTGTCCCCTAAGCAGAAAAACACCCCCAATGCATAATGTTTCCACCTCCATGTTTGACGGTAGAGATGGTGTTCTTGGGGTCATAGTCAGCATTCCTCCTCCTCCAAACACGGCGAGTTGAGTTGATGCCAAAGAGCTCCATTTTGGTCTCATCTGACCACAACACTTTCACCCAGTTGTCCTCTGAATCATTCAGATGTTCATTGGCAAACTTCAGACGGGCATGTATATGTATTCTTGAGCAGGGGGACCTTGTGGTCGCTGCAGGATTTCAGTCCTTCACGACGTAGTGTGTTACCAATTGTTATCTTGGTGACTATGGTCCCAGCTGCCTTGAGATCATTGACAAGATCCTCCCGTGTAGTTATGGGCTGATTCCTCACCGTTCTCATGATCATTGCAACTCCACGAGGTGAGATCTTGCATGGAGCCCCAGGCTGAGGGATATTGACAGTTCTTTTGTGTTTCTTCCATTTGCGAATAATCGCACCAAATGTTGTCCCCTTCTCACCAAGCTGCTTGGCGATGGTCTTGTAGCCCATTCCAGCCTTGTGTAGGTCTACAATTCTGTCCCTGACATCCTTGGAGAGCTCTTTGGTCTTGGCCATGGTGGAGAGTTTGGAATCTGATTGATTGATTGCTTCTGTGGACAGGTGTCTTTTTTACAGGTAACAACCTGCGGTTAGGAGCACTCCCTTTAAGAGCGTGCTCCTAATCTCAGCTCGTTACCTGTATAAAAGCCACCTGGGAGCCAGATATCTTTCTGATTGAGAGGGGGTCAAATACTTATTTCCCTCATTAAAATGCAAATCAATTTATAACATTTTTGACATGCGTTTTTCTGGATTTTTTTGTTGTTATTCTGTCTCTCACTGTTCAAATAAACCTACCATTAAAATTATAGACTGATCATTTCTTTGTCAGTGTGCAAACGTACAAAATCAGCAGGGGATCAAATACATTTTTCCCCCACTGTAGGACTTGTTTTACTGTGGATATAGATACTTTTGTACCTGTTTCCTCCAGCATCTTCACAAGTTCCTTTGCTGTTGCTGTCATCTCTAGGAGACAGAACGCGTCTCCTTCCTGAGCGGTATGATGACTGCGTGGTCCCATGGTGTTTATACTTGCGTACTATTGTTTGAACAGATGAACAGATGGTACCTTCAGGCGTTTGGGAATTGCTCCCAAGGATGAACCAGACTTGTGGAGGTCTTGGCTGATTTCTTTTGATTTTCCCATGATGTCAAGCAAAGAGGCAGTGAGTTGGAAGGTAGGCCTTGAAATACATCCACAGGTACATCTCCAATTGACTCAAATGATGTCAATTAACCTATCAGAAACTTCTAAAACATGACATAATTTTCTGGAATTTTCCAAGCTGTTTAAAGGCACAGTCAACTTTGTGTTTGTAAACTTCTGACCCACTGGAATTGTGATACAGTGAGTTATAAGTGAAATAATCTGTCTTCAAACAATTGTTGGAAAAATGACTTGTGTCATGCACGAAGTAGATGTCCTAACCGACTTACCAAAACTATAGTTTGTTAACCTGGCTGGGAACCTGGGACGCTTGAGTCCCACCCTAGTCAACAGCCAGTGGAATCGCGTCGCGCGAAATACAAATACCTCATAAATGCTATAACTTCAATTTCTCAAACATATGACTATTTTACACCATTTTATAGATACACCTCTCCTGAATCGAACCACGTTGTCCGATTTCAAAAAGGCTTTACAGCAAAAGCAAAACATTAGATTATGTTTGGAGAGTACCCTGCCAAAAAAATCACACTGCCATTTTCAAAGCAACTAGCATGCATCACAAATACCCAAAACACAGCTAAATGCAGCACTAATCTTTGACAATCTTCATCAGATGACACTCCTAGGACATCATGTTACACAATACATGCATTTTTTGTTCGATAAAGTTCATATTTATACATAAAAACAGCATCTTACATCGGCGCGTGACGTTCAGAAAATATTTTCCCTCAAATGCTTCCGGTGAATCAGCGCTACAATTTACAAAATTACTATTCGAAAACATTGTTAAAATGTAATATTGTCATTCAAAGAATTATAGATTAACATCTCGTGAATGCAACCGCATTGCCAGATTTAAAAATAACTTTACTGGGAAATCACACTTTGCAATAAACGAGGTGCTATGCTCAGAAAAATAGTCTAGGCGATACAGGTTAGCGCCATCTTGGAACCATCTAAAATCAAATATACTATTGTAAATATTCCCTTACCTTTGATTATCTTCATCAGAAGGCACTTCCAGGAATCCCAGGTCCACAACAAATGTAGTTTTGTTCGAAAAAGTTAATAATTTATGTCCCAATAGCTCCTTCTTGTTAGCGCGTTCCGAAGGCTACTCATAATGTACTGAAGCGCGCGGGACTTGTCGTCACGAATGTGCAAAAAATATATATTTACGTTCGTTCAAACATGTCAAACGTTGTATAACATAAATCTTTAGGGCCTTTTTCTATCAGAGCTTCAATAATATTCAAGGCGGACGATTGCATTGTCTTACTAAACGTTTCGGAACAAAAGGCTACCCATGGGCGCCCGCGTCATAGTAGTAATGGCCCTCCCCCTATGACCAAATTTCCAAGCCTCTCTTTCGGGCAGTTTCTACCGGAGAAGACTCAAACCACTTTGTAAAGACCGTTGACATCTAGTGGAAGCCTTAGGAAGTGCTAAATGAATCCTAACTCACAGTGTGTTTCATAGGCAAAGTGTTGAAGGTGATTCCACAAATCAGATTTCCACTTCCTGCATGGAATCTTCTCAGGTTTTGGCCTGCCATATGAGTTCTGTTATACTCACAGACACCACTCAAACAGTTTTAGAAACTTCAGAGTGTTTTCTATCCAAAATCTACTAATTATATGCATATTCTAGTTACTGGGCAGGAGTAGTAACCAGATTAAATCGGGTACGTTTTTTATCCGGCCGTGCAAATACTGCCCCCTAGCCCGCAGGAGAGCCCGCAGTCCTTGGTAGCGGGCCACTTGGTGGCACTGTGTTTTCCATAAAGGGCGCGAAGAAAGTGTTTATCTTGTCTGGAAGCAAGACGTCGGTATCCGCGACGTGGCTGGTTTTCCCTTTGATTGTCTGTAGACCCTGCCACATACGTCTCGTGTCTGAGCCGTTGAATTGTGTCTCCACTTTGTCCCTATACTGACATTTTGCCCGTTTTATTTCCTTACAGAGGGAATAACTACACACTTTATATTCGGGCCATATTCCCAGTCACATTGCCATGGATAAATGCTATGGTTCGCGCCTTCAGTTTTACATGAATGCTGCCATCTATCTACAGTTTCTGGTTAGGGTAGGTACACTTCCTGATTAACCCAGTCACTGTATCAATGTATTCGTCAATATTATTTTCGGAGGCTATGTATCTCAGTCCGTGTTATCAAAACAATCTTGAAGCGTGGATTCTGATTGATCAGACCAGTGTTGAATAGTCCTTAGCACAGGTGCTTCCTGTTTAAGTTTCTGCCTATAGGAAGGGAGGAGCAAAATGGAGTTGTGGTTAGATTTGCCGAATGGAGGGCAGTGGAGGGCCTTGTAGGCATTCCGGAAGTTGGAGTAGCAGTGGTTGAGTGTTTTGCAGCGCGAGTACAATAGTCAATGTGTTGATAGAACTTCGGCAGCCTTTTTCTCAAATTTGCTTTGTTAAAATCCCCAGCTACAATAAATGTGGCCTCAGGATATGTGGTTTCCAGTTTGCATAAAGTCCACTTAAAGTTCTTTGAGGGCTGAAAATAATTCACTTGGGAGATAAGACGGTTGGCATTTGATTGTGAGGTGTTCTAGGTCAGGTGAACAAAAGGACTTGAGTTCCTGTATTTTATCACAATCACACCATGAGTCGTTAATCATGAAACATACACCCCCACCCTTCTTCCCGGAGAGATATTTATTCCTGTCTGCACAATGAACTGAGAACCCAACTGGCTGGACGGACTCAGACATTATCCCGAGAGAGCCATGTTACAATCCCTGACGTATGTTACAATCCCTGACGTCTCTCTAGACAGAAATCCTTGCCCTGAGCTCATCAACTTTATTATCATCAAGAGACTGAACATGAGCGAGTAATATACTCGGAAGCGGTGGAGGTGTGCGAGCCTCATAAGTCTGATTAGAAGACCACTCCGAGTAGTTCTCCTCTGCCGGCGGTGTTTCAGAGTGGCCTCTGGAATCAGTTCAATTGCTCTGGGGGTTACGAACAAAGGATTCGATTCAGGAAAGTTGGATTCCTGGTTGTAGTGCTGGTGAGTTGCCACCGCATTGATTTCCAATAGTTCTTCCCGGCTGTATGTAATTAGACAAAAATAATTATTGGCTAATGTAAGAAAAAACAAAAAAATGAAATACTACAAAGTTTCGTAAGAGCTAGAAGCATGGCAGCCCTCTGTCGGCACCATTTTCCATGTATAGAGACAGCATTCACGGTAAACACTGCATATGTTGGCTCAATCGGAAATTACCCTTAAAATTTCCAGTGCGCAATCAAACACTACAGTAATACAGATTAACTTTAGTCCTAACTTCTCTTGATAGGAAGCACAAAGCATGAGTAAGAGGTGGATCAGACGGTATTATAGGATACTTTTAACTCACACACACCAATGAATATTCAGGTGTACTGTGGGAAAACAATACAAATGGTCACTGTTATTAAGGTGTGCTATGCCTAACAGTATCATGTTTCAGGTAAGACCCAAGTGCAGACTGAAGTAACAATGTTTATTGTAACAGGAGCAGGCAAAACGACAGGTCAAGGCAGGCAGGGGTCGATAATCCAGAGTAGAGGCCAAGGTTAAGGACGGCAGGCAGGCTCAGGTCAGGCAGAGGTCGGTAATCTAGAGGTGGAGCAAAGGTACAGGGCGGCAGGCAGGCTCAAGGACAGGCAGAGTGGTCTGGCAGGCAAGTACATGGTCAGGACAGGCAAGGGTCAAAAACCAGGAGGACGAGAAAGAGAAACTGGAAAAAGCAGGAGCTGAGACACAAAACGCTGGTAGGCTTGAACAAACAAGACAAACTGGCAACAAACAGAAAACACAGGTATAAATACACAGGGGATAATGAGGAAGATGGGTGACACCTGGAGGGGGGTGGAGACAATAACAAAGACAGATCATGGCATGACAGTACACCCCCTTTCCCCTAGGGACGTCTGGGTGGATACCTGGTTGACTGGGGTGCCGGCGGTGAAAGTCAGCGATGAGGGTCGAGTCCAGGATGTCTTTAGTGAGAACCCAGCACCTATCCTCTGGGCCATAACCCTCCCAGTCAACCAGGTACTGGAAACCCCTGCCCCGTGGTCAAACCCTCAGGAGGCATCTCACCGTGTACACTGGCCAGCCATCAATGACACGGGGGGAAGGATGGGCCTTGAAACAGAAGACAAGGGGCAGACCGACATGGTTTTAACTCTAGACACAGAAAAGGTAGGAAAAATACAGAGGGTACGGGGCAACAGAGGATGAACAGCAGAGGGGCTAGTGATCTTGGAGCGGGGGGAAAGTCTTGGCTTCTGGGGGTGTAGCAGCATGCCAGCATCTCAGGTTTGACCTTCTTAGATACCGGTCGGTGCTGCGGAAGTGAAGCTGCCCGGGCCTTTTCTGAACCCCTCCCGGAGGTCCTGATACTTTGCGGAGCGGTCCAAGCAATTTCCAAGCCCCCAGGAAGACGTATCGGGGCAGGCAGAGCTGACTTCAGGCAATTAGTGTGGCAGGGCGGGCTCCAGCCCACGATGGCACCAGTTGCCCAGTCAATGGAGGGATTGTGTCGCTGGAGCCAAGAGAATCCCAAAACCACGGGAACCTGCGGAGACTCAACCAGCAGGAATTGGATCGTCTCACTGTGGTTCTGACACTTGTAGGTTGACGGGGGTGGCCTATAGACCCGGCCTATAGAGCTCCCGCCCAGCACTCTAACACCCATGGGAATGGAGAGGGGTTGAGTGGGGAAGCCCAGCTTGGATGCCAGGGTCACGTCCATGAGACTCACATCGGCCCCGGAGTCGATGAGTACCTGGAGAGACTTGGTCACCCCACAGCAGGGTGGCGAGTAAGGGGAGAAGAACAGTTAACTTTAAGACCCACCAGTGTACTCACTCCAACGAAGGAGCTCGGTCTCTTGAAGGGACAGGTAGACACAAAATGACCGGCAGTACCACAATACAGACAACTCTGGGTCTCAGTGTGCATACTCGTTCGGCTGGAGACAGCCTAGCCCTGCCGAGCTGCATCGGCTCGTGAAGAGGTGAATAGGCAGTCTCCGGAGGCTCTTAGAGGGACTCGGGTAAGCTCGGATCATCTCGGGGACGTAGACGCCAGTGACTTCCGGAGTTAATCAGATGCCAGGTGGGATCCCTGAATGAGCGATTGGGACTGCAATCGGACCTCTTCTCCTTCCTACGTTCCCGTAGCTGACCATCGATCCGGATGGTTAAAGTGATGAGTGAGTCGAGATCCGTCTGTAGTTCTCGGGCTGCCAGCTCATCCTTTACCTCCTCCAATAATCCGTGCAGGAATGTGTCGAACAGTGCTTCCGGGTTCCAGGTACCCTCCGCTGCTAGCGTGCGGAACGCAACTGCATAATCTGCCACACTGAGGGTGTCCTGCCGAAGCTAGAGTAATTTCCGGGCAGCCTCTCTTTCGGACAACGGAGCCTCAAAAATCTCTCACCTCCGCCAAGAATACAGTGGGGCAAAAAAGTATTTAGTCAGCCACCAATTGTGCAAGTTCTCCCACTTAAAAAGATGAGAGAGGCCTGTAATTTTCATCATAGGTACACTTCAACTATGGCAGACAAAATGAGAATTGTTTTTCCAGAAAATCACATTGTAGGATTTTTAATGAATTTATTTGCAAATTATGGTGGAAAATAAGTATTTGGTCAATAACAATTGTTTATCTCAATACTTTGTTGTATACCCTTTGTTGGCAATGACACAGCTCAAATGTTTTCTGTAAGTCTTCACAAGGTTTTCACATACTGTTGCTGGTATTTTGGCCCATTCCTCCATGCAGATCTTCTCTAGAGCAGTGTTGTTTTGGGGCTGTCGCTGGGCAACACGGACTTTCAACTCCCTCCAAAGATTTTCTATGGGGTTGAGATATGGAGACTGGCTAGGCCACTCCAGGACCTTGAAATGCTTCTTACGAAGCCACTCCTTCGTTGCCCGGGCGGTGTGTTTGGGATCATTGTCATGCTGAAAGACCCAGCCACGTTTCATCGTCAATGCCCTTGCTGATGGAAGGAGGTTTTCACTCAAAATCTCACGATACATGGCCCCATTCATTCTTTCCTTTACACGGATCAGTCGTCCTGGTCCCTTTGCAGAAAAACAGCCCCAAAGCATGATGTTTCCACCCCCATGCTTCACAGTAGGTATGGTGTTCTTTGGATGCAACTCAGAATTCTTTGTCCTCCAAACAGTTTTTTGCAAAAAGTTATATTTTGGTTTCATCTGACCATATGACATTCTCCCAATCCTCTTCTGGATCATCCAAATGCTCTCTAGCAAACTTCAGACGGGCCTGGACATGTACTGGCTTAAGCAGGGGGACACGTCTGGCACTGCAGGATTTGAGTCCCTGGCGGCGTAGTGTGTTACTGATGGTAGGCTTTGTTACTTTGGTCCCAGCTCTCTGCAGGTCATTCACTAGGTCCCCCCGTGTGGTTCTGGGATTTTTGCTCACCGTTCTTGTGATCATTTTGACCCCACGGGGTGAGATCTTGCGTGGAGCCCCAGATCGAGGGAGATTATCAGTGGTCTTGTATGTCTTCCATTTCCTAATAATTGCTCCCACAGTTGATTTCTTCAAACCAAGCTGCTTACCTATTGCAGATTCAGTCTTCCCAGCCTGGTGCAGGTCTACAATTTTGTTTCTGGTGTCCTTTGACAGCTCTTTGGTCTTGGCCATAGTGGAGTTTGGAGTGTGACTGTTTGAGGTTGTGGACAGGTGTCTTTTATACTGATTACAAGTTCAAACAGGTGCCATTAATACAGGTAACGAGTGGAGGACAGAGGAGCCTCTTAAAGAAGAAGTTACAGGTCTGTGAGAGCCAGATATCTTGCTTGTTTGTAGGTGACCAAATACTTATTTTCCACCATCATTTGCAAATAAATTCATAAAAAATCCTACAATGTGATTTTCTGGATTTTTTTTCTCATTTTGTCTGTCATAGTTGACGTGTACCTATGATGAAAATTACAGGCCTCTCTCGTCTTTTTAAGTGGGAGAACTTGCACAATTGATGGCTGACTAAATACTTTTTTGCCCCACTGTACCTCTAGACTGAGGCAGACGGTGGATTGTTGCTCCCACACTGCTGTGGCCCAGGTGAGTGCCCTCCCGGACATCAGCGTAATAATGTACAGTATCTTTGAGCGGTCCGAGGGGGATGAAGGCTGCAGCTCGAAAACGAGGGAGCACTGGGAGAGAAAGGCACGGCAGGTTCTGGAATCTCCATTGTAGCGCTTTGGGGGAGGTAAGCGGCGTTCCCTGGAAACCGGGGTGACGGCGCTGCTACCAGCCGGGTTACAGAGGGGCTGGGAGATTACTGTCGTGGTAGGCTGCATAGTAGGCAACCCATGGAATTCAAATCAAATTTATTTATAAAGCCCTTCGTACATCAGCTGATATCTCAAAGTGCTGTACAAACCTAGCCTAAAACCCCAAACAGCAAGCAATGCAGGTGTAGAAGCACGGTGGCTAGGAAAAACTCCCTAGAAAGGCCAGAACCTAGGAAGAAACCAGGCTATGAGGGGTGGCCAGTCCTCTTCTGGCTGTGTCGGGTGGAGATTATAACAGAACATGGCCAAGATGTTCAAATGTTCATAGATGACCAGCAGGGTCAAATAATAATAATCACAGTGGTTGTCGAGGGTGCAACCGGTCAGCACCCCAGGAGTAAATGTCAGTTGGCTTTTCATAGCCGATCATTCAGAGTATCTCTACCGCGTCTCTAGAGAGTTGAAAACAGCAGGTCTGGGACAGGTAGCATGTCCGGTGAACAGGTCAGGGTTCCATAGCCGCAGGCAGAACAGTTGAAACTGGAGCAGCAGCACGGCCAGGTGGACTGGGGACAGCAAGGAGTCATCAGGCCAGGTAGTCCTGAGGCATGGTCCTAGGGCTCAGGTCCTCCAAGAGAGAGAAAGAATTATAGCGAGCATACTTAAAATTCACACAGGACAAGCCAGGAGAAGTACTCCAGATATAACAGACTGACACTAGCACCCCGACACATAAACTACTGCAGCATAAATACTGGAGGCTGAGACAGGAGGGGTCAGGAGACACTGTGGCCCCGTCCGACGATACCCGACGATGCTCCTGCTGTAACGGTCCTGTGTGTAGCTCGTGTAGAGAGTCAGGCGCAGGACAGCAGATATGAGTAATCAACGTATTTTACTCAAAATACACAAATACAAAGCAATATAGCGAGCCCACAAATAACGGACCGATTTACAACAATCACTCAAACAAACATGGGGGAACAGAGGGTTAAATAATGAACAAGTAATTGGGAGAGTGAAACCAGGTGTGTAAGACAAAGACAAAACAAATGGAAAATGAAAAGTGGATCGGTGATGGCTAGAAGGCCGGTGACGTCGACCGCCGAATGCCGCCCGAACAAGGAGAGGGACTGACTTCGGTGGAAGTCGTGACACCCGCAATGTGTCCAAGGCTAGGTTGTGACGTTTGGCAACGGCCTGGAACCCTTCCATCTGACCGCGAAACAACTCCTCGTGCCAACCAATGGTGGCTTCTTGGGAGGAGATGGCGTTGCGGAGCTCGTCAAAGTTTGCTGTGTCAGTCATGGCCAGTTTCAGGTAAGACCCAAGTGCAGACTGTGTGAAGTAACAATATTTATTGTAACAGGTGCAGGTAAACAGGTCAAGGCAGGGGTCAATAATCCAGAGTAGAGGTCAAGGTACAGGACGCCAGCAGGCAGGCTCAGGGACAGGCATAGTGGTCAGGCGGGCAGGTACAGGACAGGCAAGGGTCAAAAGCGAGGAGGATGAGTAAAAGAGAAACTGGAAACCGCAGGCGGTGAGACTCAAAAAGCTGGTAGACTTGAACAAACAAGACGAACTGGCAACAGACAGACAGAAAGCACAGGTATAAATACACAGGGGATAATGGGGAAGATGGGCAACACCTGGAGGGGGGTGGAGACAATCACAAAGACAGGTGAAACAGATCAGGGCGTGACAAACAGTCAATGTTAGCGCCATTACCCATTCAGTCACCGCTCTAGTTGATATGCTTATGACTGTTCAGTTGAGTCGAAGCCATCAAGCATTTACACAAAATGATCAGTCACGATGGCTCTCTCCTGTTGTCCTTCAAATTCTCTACATGTCGCCGTGGAGGAGCATGAACGCCTCTCTCTGAGCTTCCTGGTAGTACCAATTACCTGAGGTCGAAGGTCAAGATCCCATACATGGCTCACCGGCGGCTCCAATTTGACACTGCGCCAGTATGCTAATTCACTGTCATGGTGATTGTCAGACTGCAACTCCCAAATGAGGAGACTGACAAGGGAGGAAAGAGGACATGGTGTTGGGGATTATTATCAACGCAATATGGTTTCTAACAGAAGTTTACACAAGCAGCGTCCTATTTCCAACTGGTAATTACTGGGAATTAGGGAACGTTTTGATAAGGAAGTATGCATGTCACACTGTCAAACCTCAATGCAAGTACATCAAATACATTAAGTATGTATTACACAATTACTGTACCCTTTTTATATTATGAGAAAGAGCTGAACTGAACAGAAGCTAAAGGTAAAATAGGGACAGTTTTAATTACTATTTTAAAGTCAGCCCTTGTCAAAACCACATCCTCACCTACAGTGTCCTCAGTAAAACCTCCAGACCGATTCTCATGGCTTCTCATGGCCCACAGAGCCACTGCCACCATAGAGCTACGGCTGCTATTATAGCGACACTTAGCTTCATGTCGTTAATGACTTGTGATTGGGACAATTAGGACATCGGACTAATTAATGGCAAGAAGAGGCTGTGTCTCTATGAGGGAGTAAGTACTGTCAGGGCTCATTGTTGAAAGCAACATGGCGGATGCTTCCTGAAGACTCTGGTCCTGAAGGGTGTGTGGAGGCTGTTGTTTCAGCCCACCACTAATTACAGACCTGAGCCTACACGCACAGTGGAGCTCTCCAGGAGCCATCGGCCACCCCAGACCTGCAGAAGATACTTCTGGTCCCAGTAATCTGTGAAATGTTGTGACATGCATATTTGAATGTTTGCTTGTGTATGCTATTTCTGAGCTTACCTCAGTTATCTTTTGAATCAGTGTCTGCAGAATTACTCAATGTTAACGTAAGAGGCACATTTTCATGGTCGTTCATTAAGCATTTCAGTGTGCAAGTGGAATTCTACTGAGGGACCCAACTGTACCAATTTGACGGTGAGCAATTTCCTCTCAAACCACATGCTATTTCACTGAGCAACAAAATGTCAAGGAGTTTTGCTTCAAACTAGGTCCTAAGAGCCCAATATGTTCAATACAATATTTTGAATACATATGTGATTAAAGGTGGATTTATGCTAGAACATATATGGACAAAATCTATCTGGTAAGGACAAAATATTTATTCTCATTCTCACATTTGTGGGACACCAATGGGTGTTAATGGTTGTTGTAAAGTTTTCCACAACACATACAAGTGAAAAATGATTATAAGTTAACTAACGTCGAATTAAGAGTGCTTGAACCTCAATCTCCATGGCACCCACGCAGTCCTGCATCATTAGTTCTGGCTTAGAAGTTACAACCTCCTACACACACTACCCAGGGGGTCTTTATTTCCTACATCTATTCTCTCTGCAAACTTTTCTTCTCACATTTAGCAGCTCATTTGTGGACCTAATAACCTGGCGACACATTCTCTCTAAGGGGAGTTAATTATTTTTCACTGAGATTAAATCCTTCTCAACATTGCTGGGCAAAGAGAGGACACTGATCGCAGCAGAGATAGTTTGAAACAATCTGAACTTTATTGATAGTTTGAAACAATCTGAACTTTATTGATGCACTGCTGTGATGACGTGAAGGGTGACTGGTCAGTTATGGTATTGACCTACAGGTAGCATGTGAAAACTACACTGTTTCTTTGACTTCATACTTAGAAAGGGTTGTCTGGTCATTGAATTGCATTGTGGTATGATCACCTGACTTCTGCCTCCTTAGTAGCTTAAACAGCACCGACTTGCTGGTGTCATACATAGGTCACCATCCCAGTGGATAGGTCAATATTATTTGTCTGTGACATAAGGACTGACAGAGCAAGAAGGGCATTGTCTATGAACATTTGCGAATGATTAAAGCTGAGATCTGCGATAGGCTCGACAGAGCCACTGGCCGCCCCAGACGCATTTGTATTGTTTTTGTTTTGAGAAAATGAGCATCCAGCAACGTGGTGAAATAAAGTGAAAGTATATACTCTGCTGTTCTACATGCAATGATGTCAGAGGGGGAAAAAAAATCTGTGTTTTTGTTGTTTGAAGTAAAGTCTTTGTTGTTGTAATATCGCAAACGGACGTGGCAGTTTCACACATCATTTTCTAATTACAATCATGGAGGAAAGGGGAAGTTGTCTGGGATGCTGCATGAAAGAGGGAGGGAGAGAGGATGTATGTCTGGGTTGGGAATGTGAATGGCTGTCGCATCCTACCAGATGGAGACAGGATTGAGCCTCACTGCAGAAATAGAGAACAGGGCCTTGGGTCTGGGTTTGAACTTAAGGCTGAAATACCTCAAATACCAGTTAATTAAAGAAATCCAAGTAATGGAGGTTTATAAAGTTTTTATGGACACAGCAGTTTTACATTTACATTTTTGTAATTTAGCAGACACTCTTATCCAGAGCGACTTACAGTAGTGAATGCATACATTTCATACATTTTTTCTCCGTACTGGTCCCCCGTGGGAATCGAACCCACAACCCTGGCGTTGCAAACACCATGCTCTACCAATTGAACCACACGACTGAGCCACGAGCATTAGTGTATAGGAGGTGGAATGTATACACTCTTAGAATGAAAGGTGCTATCTAGAACCTAAAAGGGGTTCTCCAGCTGTCCCCATAGGAGAACCCTTTGAAGAATCCATGTTGGTTCCAGGTGGAACCCTTTTGGATCCAAGTAGAACCATTTTGGGTTCCATATAGAACCGTTTCCACAGAGGGTTCTACATGGAGGCAAAATATTTCTACCTGGAACCAAAAAGGGTTCTTCTATGGGGACAGCCGAAGAACCCTTTTTGAACCCTTTTTTCTAAGAGTGTATGTATTTGAAGAGGTGGAATGCAGTTCCTCCTCTTGAGGATGGGAGACAGCATACACTAAGAACTAAATGGATATCTGTAAAAATAAATGTGCTGATAGAGGAACCAATTTTGGAGTCTGTTCCACCACCTTCAAAATCCCAACATATCCCCTGAATATGAATGTGTGCATACCTTTATTGCCCTTTAGTGCAAGTGCGATATGTTTTCAGAGCCATTGACTAAATATAAAGGTACAACCCTGTTTCATTCAATAGGGTTTTCAGTACATTTATCTTAAGCCATCCCTTTAAAATACGTTGTACCTTTTAGTTCGAATTTTGTCGACAGACTCACTAGAATATATAGAGAGAACAGGTTCAGAATGTTAGGGATCAATGAAACAAAGCCTTCTAAATATATGCATATTCAGCTCCATTTCAGCTCCAATTGGTAGATACAATTGGAAGATCTTGTGGATTATTTAGGGTTAGGAAAGTTTTTATGAATCATAAAAAACTGGTTTGGAGATTCTTTAAGCACGAAAGAAAGAAAACAGTGGCTTGATTCATTCTGAAAATTGCCACATAAAGCTATTTTATCCATGTTACTGTTGGAAGATTAGTGTGTATATATTGAATTATAATAGGGAGAATAATGTACAATAGTAGCCTTGTCTATTCCCTACACTAACCATGGAACTGTGTGTGTCTGGTTAAAACTGTTATGGCTTGGTCTGCCCTTCGCTTCATAACGATTTAATTAGCCTACATGTCTTTTTTTTTTTTAATCAACTGTTACTAATGATCCTCAGCAACAACCACATGGCTGTGACGTTGTTTACAGGGAAAGCAAATGAAAGTAAACAAAGCAATGTCATTAAATGGAATGATAATGTAGGCTATACCAACTGAGTGGAACAACAGTACATTGGCAGTTGAATATACATATGTAGGCCTACTGACAGTCGATACTGATAGTGACTAATATTTAACATGATAGAAATAGGAAACAGAGAAAGCTGGGGTAGCATATAATTAAGACATTCGAGAGGGCCCATCGCTGTAAGTTAAAAGTCCATACAATTTAAATTCTGCGTAATGGAACAGCTATTCTCATGCTTAAGTTCAAAGTCAGAATACACGTAGAGAGAAAAGTGCATAAAAAGGGAATTCCTTTGCATTTACGGGCGTTTAACTCGGGTCGGAATCGGCCCCTTGGTGAAATGTCTTAAATCGGCTTAAAAAATGAATTATGGAGATGCTGCTCTCTTTTACATAGTTAACATAAGACATAAGAACATATGAAATTACCAATTTCAGCGGCTGTCTACTATTTCAAACAAGTATGTAAAATAACTTTCAAATAATACCCTTTCATGGAGCGACTACCCTTATCCAGAGATGGCAGCGATAGCATTTTAATTAACTCAACAGCTTACCCAATACACAGAATTGGGTGTTTGTTTGGGATTTTTTTGGGAAAAACTTAAGAGCGAAAAGAAAAAGGGAATTGTGGAGAGATTGCATTAACACAACAAAAAATGTTTTGTTTTTCAAACCAGTCTGTTCATTAATTATGAATAGGGCATAAGATTTATGGATTTTCTCTAAAAGTGTTCACATATAATTGAGTAGGTGTTTGATCTTGAAGTCACTCACATATATACCTAAATTGCAGGTTATATGATTGTCATAAATATGATTATTAAATAAACAAATGACAATTTAATACAATTTCCCTAAAATGTATATAAAACCAGTCTAAACCTATAATGCACTAAACATTATTCATGTTCTTCAGTGCTATTTTTCTACTCATCAATACATCAAGCTAAAAGGCATATGATCGCCTTAAAGAATATACACAAAATCACAGGAAAATCTATTTCAAAATCAAGTCACCCCAAAATATATTAAGGGCTCTATTCAATCCGTATCGTGGAAGTTCAGCGTTACAGCATATTATCCCCCAGTTCATTATTAACATACTTAATATAACAGAACTATGACCTGTACACCATGATTGCTTTCATCTGTCTTTGAACAGTGCATTGCAATTTCCACTGGTCCAAAAGATGATAATCAATGAATATGATTATCAGTATGCACCTTGAACTGAACCATGGCAGCTTCAACACACAATCTCGATCAATTCCAGCAGGAATGACAAAAAACGAAACCCCACATTGCAAGCCATTGTTTTAGAAATAACACTGTAACTATTTGGTGCCCGGCACAATTATTTCAGAATAATTGGCTTGGGAATATAAGGTAATTACTGCTTCTAGATAATTATAAATGTTCATAATAAAGGTAATTTTTCACTCTGCAATTACGTGGCCAATCAATTTTGTGAAGTAGACATTGGTCCTCTCTTTCTCTTCTCCCCCGTCCGCTCTACGGTGGTCAGGTAAAGCATGGGTCGTATTCATTAGAGCACACAGTAGAAAACGTTTTAAAACATTTTGCAACAGGAAACGAAAATGACCATTTCTCATTGGACTAGCCCAAGTAGTGTCTCCCTGTTCCAATACATTTTCTTCCGTTTTGCGCCTAATGAACATGGCCCTATTCTAGCCTTTAGCAAACTGGATTAACAGCTTGAGGCAGCCCCCTCTTAGGCACGTACAGTGTTGGCCTGGTAACCATTTTGATGCAGTCGATGATGGGGCAGATGCTGAAGCAGAGAGTGCAGCCGGTACAGCTGTCTGTGATTACTGGGAAATGGGTCTCAGGGTCAAACGTAATAGCCTGCAAAAGAAGAGGAAGCAGAGAGAAAAAAAGCTATTACATTAGAGCAATTATCGACTCTACATAGGAGAGAGGACTCATCCTCTCTATCTACTGGGTGGATGGAGAGAGAAAAAAGAGAACAGAAAAAGATTAGTCTGCAACATGACCACAGTGGTTTAGCAGCATCCTGCCACGAGAACAGGTGAACTCAATCACTCAACTAGAGTCTTACAGGAAGGAACAATGTTTTACTGCACCGTATGAGTGTATCTCGCTCAAGTTAGAGGATAGTTAAAAAAACAATACAAGAGTGAAACATTCAAGCTGAGGGGACCAACAACACAGTCTATTTCCCAAACAGAGCACGAAATAAGCAATAGGATGCCTATTGACTTTTAAGAAAAACCACATTCACAGTAGACTAGGCTGTGTGTGTGAGTGTGTGTGTATGTGTACAGTATGTTAGTACCTGGTATCCTGAGTTATTGCAGGTCATGTAACATTTCCCACAGTTGATGCACATCTCATCGATCAGAGAGATCACCTGCTCCTGATTGTCCAACTCCAAGTAGGACCTGATGCTTCAGAACCCTGGCGATCACACCTTGCAGGGGAAATAACAACAACAATCACAGTGAGTCACTAGTCTGGCATCAACAAGCATAGCTAGTTATTTACAAGTCTGGCTGAAGGACAGAACAGAACAATAACATGCTCTGGAATGCTTCATATGCTAACAAAAATGATACAAATCTAAAGTCTTACCCATGCTTTTATTGGCTTGAAAGGACATTAGAATGGTCACAACATCCCTTCATTAGGAACAGATGTACAATCACAAACACTAAAGCAGAAGTCTGAAACTGTCAGCTCGCGAGCCGGATTTGGAGCTTGAGCCGATTTATTGCAGTCTGCCGTTGTCTTAGAATGTTATGTCTTAGAATGCTATGTTATTTGTAATCCAGGCAGCCCCTCTCTCACCTTCACAGCAGGGACTAGTGTCCCCCACAAAGTTGTTGTTGGCATCCTTCTGTTTCTTCTTGTACTCAGCCAGGACCTATGTCTTCTCCAGGAGGTAGGGGCCAAAGCTAAGCAGGCTCTGGGAGATAGAGAGGGACAATGGTGGAATGGTAAAGATGCTTTTTAGAAAAAAAGAGAGGGTCATTGTGTCCAAGTAAGCAATGGAATGAAGTACTTACGTACCAAAATATTTTGATATGGTGGTACAACTTCAAACAAATAGAGGGAAAAAAATCAACAAGGGCTACAGCACTCAAATCAGCATTGTCATATATCTCACAGCATCGTGTCGGAATTTATGTGTATTTTCATAACCTGGCCTGGGTTAACTGCATAGATGCCCCAAATTATTAATTAGCGTAATCACTAAGCAAAACAAAACAAACCAAACAACACTAGCCACTACAACTATCAAAAACTGTGTTAACTTACATGGTTGTGCAGTTTGCACTACCCCACACCTAGAAACAGCTCTCTTTGTCATTAGTTAGCTACGTTGTTAGCGACGCTAGCTAGTTAGCTATGTTGTTAATGATACTAGCTAGCTAATATACAGTACCAGTAAAAAGTTTGGACACACCTACTCATTCAAGGGTTTTTCTTTATTTTTACTATTTTCTAAATTGTAAAATAATAGTGAAGACATCAACACTATCAAATAACACATATGGAATCATGTAGTAACCTGTCACAGTATCCAACGAAGGTGGCACCCCTTCCCCGTGCACGCCCTAGATAGTCGACCGCTAGGGTCAGGCCAAGTAGGGGAGGTCACAGTGCCACTGGTTATGCAGACGTGGGGGGGTCATGAGGAACGTATCAGCCTGTTCCTCATTGACTCCCCGGCGTTTCAGGTGGTACTGGGAATCCCCTGGCTAGCCACTCACAACCCTCAGATTTCGTGGAGGCAGAGGGCTCTTACGGGGTGGTCGAGGGAGTGCTCAGGTAGGTGCATAGGAGTTTGCATCGGTGCGACTACGGTGGAGAGTCCAGACCAAGTCTCCACCGTGCACATTCCCTCAGAGTATGCCGATTTGGCTATCGCCTTCAGTAAGACGAAGGCGACTCTATTACCCCCCCATCGACGAGGGGATTGTGCGATAAACCTCCAGGCCGACGCGGTCCTTCCTAGGAGTCACGTGTATCCTCTGTCTCAGGAGGAGACAGCGGCTATGGAGACATACGTCGCTGAGTCCTTGAGACAGGGATACATTCGGCCATCCAAGTCCCCCGTCTCCTCTAGCTTTTTTTTCGTGAAGAAGAAGGAGGGAGGTCTGCGCCCGTGCATTGACTATAGAGGTCTAAATGCTATCACAGTGGGTTTCAGTTACCCGCCACCTCTCATTGCTACGGCAGTGGAGTCATTTCACAGGGCGCGCTTCTTCACGAAATTAGATCTCAGGAGCGCGTATAACCTGGTGCGTATCCGAGATGGAGACGAGTGGAAAACCGCATTTAGTACCACATCGGGCCATTATGAGTACCTCGTCATGCCGTATGGGTTGAAGAACGCTCCCGCTGTCTTCCAATCCTTTGAGGACGAGGTCCTTAGGGACATGCTCGGGCAGGGTGTGGTGGTGTACATCGATGACATTCTGATCTACTCCGCCACACGCGCCGAGCATGTGTCCCTGGTGCGTAAAGTGCTTGGGCGGCTGCTGGAGCATAACCTATACGTCAAGGCTGAGAAATGTGAGTTCTCCAAACGAGCCGTCTCTTTTCTGGGATACCGCATTTCCACCTCGGGGGTGGTGGTGGAATGTGACCGCGTTACGGCTGTGTGTAATTGGCCGACCCCTACCACTGTGAAGGAGGTGCAGCGGTTCTTGGGGTTCGCTAATTATTATCGGAGGTTTATCCGGGGTTTTGGCCAGGTGGCGGCTCCCATTACCTCACTGATGAAGGGGGGGGGGGGGGGGGGCGGTGCGGCTACGATGGTCAGCAGAGGCGGACAGAGCCTTCCATCGTCTGAAGGTGCTGTTTACCAACGCTCCTGTCCTGGCGCATCCGGATCCCTCTTTGCCATTCATAGTGGAGGTGGACGCGTCCGAGGCTGGGGTAGGAGCTGTGCTATCGCAGCGCTCGGGCGTTCCTCCGAAGCTCCGCCCATGTGCATTCTTTTCCAAGAAGCTGAGCCCGGCGGAGTGCAACTATGATGTGGGGGACCGGGAGCTGTTAGCCGTGGTCAGGGCTTTGACGGTGTGGAGACATTGGCTTGAGGGGGAACGTTACCCTTTTCTCATCTGGACCGACCACCGTAACCTGGAGTATATCCGGGCAGCGAGGAGGCTTAATCCCCGTCAGGCAAGGTGGGCCATGTTCTTTACGAGGTTTCACTTTACCCTCTCGTACATTCCAGGTTCCCAGAACCGGAAGGCTGACGCACTGTCGCGTCTCTACGACACCGAGGAACGGACCATCGATCCTACTCCCATACTTCCAGCCTCCTGTCTGGTGGCACCGGTGGAATGGGAGGTGGATGCGGACATCGAGCGGGCGGGTCGGTCAGAACCCACTCCACCTCAGTGTCCCGTGGGCCTGAAATACGTTCCGCTTGGTGTTCACGATCGCCTGATCCGAAGGTCCCACACTCTACCCTCCTCGGGTCATCCTGGGGTGGAACGGACAGTGCGGGGCCTGAAGGGGAGGTACTGGTGGCCCACCTTGGTTGAGGATGTTCGGCGTTATGTCTCTTCCTGTTCGGTATGCGCCCAGTGCAAGGCTCCTAGACATCTGCCTCGAGGGAAATTACAGCCCCTCCCCGTTCCACAACGGCCTTGGTCTCACCTCTCGGTGGATTTCCTCACGGATCTCCCGCCGTCCCAGGGGAACACTGCGATCCTGGTCGTTGTGGACCGGTTCTCTAAGTCCTGCCGTCTGCTCCCTTTGCCCGGTCTTCCTACGGCCCTGCAGACTGCGGAGGCCCTGTTCACCCATGTCTTCCGACACTATGGGGTGCCCGACATCGTATCTGATCGGGGTCCCCAGTTCACGTCCAGGGTGTGGAGGTTGTTTATGGAGAGGCTGGGGGTCTCGGTCAGCCTGACCTCGGGTTTCCACCCCGAGAGTAATGGGCAGGTCGAGCACATTAACCAGGATGTGGGCAGGTTCCTGCGGTCGTATTGCCGGGACCGGCCAGGGGAATGGGCGCAGTTCGTACCATGGGCCTAGATGGCCCAGAACTCTCAGCGCCACTCCTGTACTAACCTGTCACCCTTCCAGGTTGTATTGGGGTATCAGCCGGTCCTGGTGCCATGGCAACAGAGCCAGACGGAGGCTCCTGGGGTGGAGGCATGGGTGAAGCGCTCTCAGGAGACCTGGAATGCAGTCCAGGAGTGTCTAAGGAGGGCTGGTGAACGACACAAAGAGAGCGCTGACCGCCACCGCAGTGAAGCCCCCGTGTTTAACCCGGGGGACAGAGTCTGGCTCTCGACCTGCCCCTTCGCCTGCCCTGCCGGAAGCTGGGTCCGCGGTTTGTGGGGCCGTTCAAAGTCCTGAGGAGGATAAACGAGGTGTGTTACAGGTTACAACTCCCTTCATATTACCGCATTAACCCCTCGTTTCATGTGTCTCTCCTCAGGCCGGTGGTAGCTGGTCCGCTGCAGGACGATGAGGTGCTGGAGGTCCCCCCGCCCCCCCTGGACATCGGGGGGGCCCCGGCGTACACAGTCCGAGCCATCCTGGACTCCCGACGTCGGGTAAGGGGATTGCAGTAGCTCGTGGACTGGGAGGGGTACGGTCCGGAGGAGAGGTGCTGGGTTCCGGCAGTGGACGTTCTGGATCCACCTATGCTGCAGGAATTCCACCGTCCCCGAGGCCGGCGTCGGCGCGCGGCGTCACAGTATCCAACGAAGGTGGCGCCCCTCCTCGGTCGGGCGGCGCTCGGCGGTCGTCGTCGCCGGCCTATTAGCTGCCACCGATCTATGTTTCTGTGTCTTTTGGTTTTGTCTGTCTATCCCGCACCTGTTTCGTGTCTGTCATTAGTGGGGGGTTATTTAGTGTGTATTTTCAGTTTGGGTTCTCGTGCGGGATTGTTTATTGTCCACTCAGGACAGTTGTGTGTGTGGCCTGTTTCGCTGGCCTGTGTACGATTTATTGCCGGGCTGCGCCCCGTGCGCTTTTCTTCGTGTTTTCTTTTGGGAATGTGTTTTCCTGGCGGACTTATTTAAGCGCCCTGTGCCTTTCGGCTATTGTGTTTTGTTTACCGTGGCATTAAAACACTGTTGCTCCGGGCCTCTGTCTCCTGCGCCTGATTCCGCATCTCCACTGGTCCTAGAATTCCGTGACATAACCAAAGAAGTGTTAAACAAATCACATTTTAGATTTTACATTCTTCAAAGTAGCCACCCGTTGCCTTAACAGCTTTGCACACTCTTGGTATTCTCTCAACCAGCTTCACTTGGATTGCTTTACCAACAGTCTTGAAGGAGTTCCCACATATGCTGAGCCCTTGTGGGCTGCTTTTCCTTCACTCTGCGGTCCAACTCATCCCAAACCATCTCAATTGGGTTGAGGTCGGTGATTGTGGCGGCCAGGTCATCTGATGCAGCACTCCATCACTCTCTTTCTTGTTCAAATAGCCCGTACACAGCCTGGAGGTGTGTTGGGTCATTGTCCTGTTGAAAAACAAATGATAGTTCCATTAACCTGTTGGGACTAGGGGGCAGTATTTGCACGGCCGGATAAAAAACGTACCCGATTTCATCTGGTTACTACTCCTGCCCAGTAACTAGAATATGCATATAATTATTGGCTTTGGATAGAAAACACCCTAAAGTTTCTAAAACTGTTTGAATGCTGTCTGTGAGTATAACAGAACTCATTTGGCAGGCCAAAACCTGAGAAGATTCCTTACAGGAAGTGGCCTGTCTGACCATTTCTTGCCCTCCTTGATCATCTCTAACAAATACAGGGGATCTCTGGCATGACGTGACACTTCCTACGGCTCCCATGGGCTCTCAGAAGGCGGGAAAAAGCTGAACGATGTAATTCCATCCCCAGGCTGAAACACATTAGCGCGTTTGGCAAGTGCTCTATCAGAGGGCCATTAGACTGAGGCTCGTGCATGAGGGGATAGCATGCTTTTACTTTCACTCTCTTTGTAATAAAAAACGTTTTCCCGGTCGGAATATTATCGCTTTTTTACGAGAAAAATTGCATAAAAATTGATTTTAAACAGCGGTTGACATGCTTCGAAGTACGGTAATGGAATATTTAGAAATTTTTGGTCACGAAATGCGCCATGCTCGTAACCCTTATTTACCCTTTCGGATAGTGTCTTGAACGCACGAACAAAACGCCGCTATTTGGATATAACAATGGATTATTTGGGACCAAACCAACATTTGTTATTGAAGTAGAAGTCCTGGGAGTGCATTCTGACGAAGAACAGCAAAGGTAATAACATTTTTCTTATAGTAAATCTGACTTTGGTGAGTGCTAAACTTGCTGGGTGTCTAAATAGCTAGCCCTGTGATGCCGGGCTATCTACTTAGAATATTGCAAAATGTGCTTTCACCGAAAAGCTATTTTAAAATCGGACATATCGAGTGCATAGAGGAGTTCTGTATGTATAATTCTTAAAATAATTGTTATGTTTTTTTGTGAACGTTTATCCTGAGTAATTTAGTAAATTCACCGGCAGTGTTCGGTCGGAATGCTAGTCACATGCTAGTCACATGCTAATGTAAAAAGCTGGTTTTTGATATAAATATGAACTTGATTGAACAAAACATGCATGTATTGTATAACATAATGTCCTAGGGTTGTCATCTGATGAAGATCATCAAAGGTTAGTGCTGCATTTAGCTGTGGTTTGGGTTTATGTGACATTATATGCTAGCTTGAAAAATGGGTGTCTGATTATTTCTGGCTGGGTACTCTGCTGACATAATCTAATGTTTTGCTTTCTAATGTTTTGCTTTCGTTGTAAAGCCTTTTTGAAATCGGACAGTGTGGTTAGATTAACGAGAGTCTTGTCTTTAAAATGGTGTAAAATAGTAATATGTTTGAAAAATGTACGTTTTTGCATTTTTGAGGTATTTGAATATCGCGCCACGGGATTACACTGGCTGTTGAGTAGGTGGGACGCAAGCGTCCCACCTAGCCCATAGAGGTTAAGTGCAAACCAGATGGAATGGCGTGTCGCTGCAGAATGCTGTTTCTTGAACTCTGTGAAGCATTTATTTGGGCTGCAATTTCTGAGGTGCTGTTACTCTAATGAACTTATCCTCTGCAGCAGAGGGAACTCTGGGTCTTCCTTTCCTGTGGCGTTCCTCATGAGAGACAGTTTCATCATAGCGCTGGATGGTTTTTGCAATTGCACATGAAAGAACTTTCAAAGTTCTTTAAATTTTACGGATTGACTGACCTTTCCGGATTGACTATTTAAAGTAATGATGGACTGTCGTTTCTCTTTGCTTATTTGAGCTGTTCTTCCCATAATATTGACTTGGTCTTTTACCGAATAGGGCTATCTTCTGTATACCACCCCTGCCTCGTCACAACACAACTGATTGTCTCAAACGCATTAAGAAGGAAAGAAATTCCACAAATAAACTTTTAACAAGGCACACCTGTTAATTGAAATGCATTCCAGGTGACTACCTCATGAAGCTGGTTGAGAGAATGCCAAGAGTGTGCAAAGCTGTCATCAAGGTAAAGTGTGGCTACTTTGCAGAATCTCAAATATTAAATAGATTTTGATTTGTTTAACACTTTGTTGCTTACTACATGATTACATATTTGTTATTTCATAGTTTTGATGTCTTCACTATTACTCTACAATGTAGAATTAAATAAAGAAAAACCCTTGAATAAGTAGGTGTGTCCAAACCTTTGACTGGTACTGTATATAGATGCACCATTGAGAACATTCTGTCAACTGCACCGCCCTGTCTTTCCAAAGGGGGGTGCGGTCAGCCCAAAGCATCACCGGGGCATGCTGCCTGCCCTCCACTACATTTACAGCACTCTGTGTCAAAGCAAGGCCAATAAGATCATTAAGGACCTCAGTCACCCGAGCCTTGGACTATTCACTCGGCTATGGACTGTTCACTCTGAGTCAGTACAGGTGCATCAGGGCCAAGACCGAGAAACTAAAAACAGCTCTATTTCCAGGCCATCAGACTGTTGAACTGCCATTACTAGCCGTCTACCAGGTGATGTATAACACACACGCACGCACGCACACACACACGCACGCACACACACACACACACACACACACACACACACACACACACACACACACACACACACACACACACACACACACACACACACACACACACACACACACACACACACACACACACACACACACACACACACACATACACACACACACACACACACACACAGCTAATGCTGCTGTCCCATGTTATATAGACATTAAACCACTGGACACTTCCCATTTCTCACTGTATTTTTAGATACTGTATTGTCGACATAGCTCATTCTAATATTTCTACTACTGTACATTGCATTTTACTAACACTGTTTATACACACCGCATATTTATTTACACTACCGGTCAAAAGGTTTAGGACACCTAATCATTCAAGGCTTTTTCTTTATTTGACTATTTTCTACATTGTAGAATAATAGTAAAGACATCAAAACTATGAAATAACACAAATGGAATCATGTAGTAACCAAAAAAGTGTTAAACTGTCACGACTTCCGCCAAAGTCGTCTCCTCTCGGGCGGCATTTGGCGATCGACGTCACCAGCTTTCTAGCCATCGCTGCTCCATTTTTCATATTCCCATTTGTTTTGTCTTGTTCCATACACATCTGGTTTTCATTTCCTAATCACACTGAATGTATTTAGTCGTCTGTTCCACTCCATGTCTTTGTGTGAAATTGTTTTGATGTTATGTGGATATTTCTTACGCACCAAACTTTTGTTTATGTTCCGTGTTTTGGGCACGTTATATGTACTTATGTGCTTTTGTTTGGACCGGAATAAAAAGTGCACCTGTTAACTACACTCTGCTCTCCTGCACCTGACTTTACCTCCAGTACACACCCTTAACAGAATTTCACACCTCGTTAACATAAAGAAATCAAAATATATTCTATATTTGAGATTCTTCAAATAGCCACCCTTTTCCTTGATGACAGCTTGCACACTCTTGGCATTCTGTCAACCGGCTTCACCTATAATGCAGTCATGAAGGAGTTCCCACATATGCTGAGCAGATGTTAGCTCAGCAGGCTGCTTTTCCTTCACTCTGCAGTCCAACTCATCCCAAACATCTCAATTTGGTTGAGGTTGGGGGATTGTGGAGGCCAGGTCATCTGATGCAACACTCCATGACTTTCCTTCTTGGTGAAATAGCCCTTACACAGCCTGGAGGTGTGTTGGGTCATTGTCCTGTTGAAAAACAAATGATAGTCCCACTAAGCCCAAACCAGATGGGATGGCGTGTCGTTGCAGAATGCTGTGGAAGCCATGCTGGTTAAGTGTGTTAAGTGAATTCTAAATAAATCACAGACAGTGTCTCCAGCAAAGCACCCCCACACCCTAACCACTCCTCCTCCATGCTTTACGGTGGGAAATACACATGCGGAGATCATCCATTCACTGACACCGCGTAGCACAAAGACACGGTGGTTGGAACCAAAAATCTCCAATTTGGACTCCAGACCAAAGGACAAATTTCCACCGGTCTAATGTCCATTGCTCATGTTTCTTGGCCCAAGCAAGTCTCTTCTTCTAATTGGTGTCCTTTAGTAGTGGTTTATTTGCAGCAATTTGACCATGAAGGCCTGATTCACACAGTCTCCTCTTCACTGTTGATGTTGAGACTTGTGTTTTGCGGGTACTATTTAATGAAGCTGCCAGTTGAGGACTTGTGAGGCGTCTGTTTCTCAAACTAGACACTCTAATGTACTTGTCCTCTTGCTCAGTTGTGCACCGGGGCCTCCCACTCCTCTTTCTATTGTGGTTAGAGACAGTTTGAGCTGTTCTGTGAAGGGAGTAGTACACAGCGTTATAAGAGATCTTCAGTTTCTTGGCAACTTCTCGCATGGAATAGCCTTCATTTCTGAGAACAAGAATAGACTGAAAGTTTTAGAAGAAAGTTCTTTGTATCTGGCCATTTTGAGCCTGTAATCGAACCCATAAATGCTGATGCTCCAGATACTCAACTAGTCTAAAGAAGGCCAGTTTTATTGTTTCTTTAATCAGTACAACAGTTTTCAGCTGTGCTAACATAATTGCAAAAGGGTTTTCTAATGATCAATTAGCCTTTTAAAATGATGAACTTGGATTAGCTAACACAGCGTGCCATTGGAATATAGGAGTGATGGTTGCTGATAATGGGCCTCTGTACGCCTATGTAGATATTCCATTAAAAATCTGCCGTTTCCAGCTACAATAGTCATTTACAACATTAACAGTGTCTACACTGTATTTCTGATCAATTTGATGTTATTTTAATAGACAAAAAATGTGCCTTTCTTTCAAAAACATGGACATTTCTAAGTGACCCCAAACTTTTGAACAGTAGTGTATTATATATGTAAAATATATATGAAATTTAGAAGATGCTTTTATCCGAAGCAACATACAGTCATGCGTGCATACATTTTATGTATGGGTGGTCTCGGGAATCAAACCCACTATCCTGGTGTTGCAAGCACCATTCTCTACCAACTGAGCAACAGAGGACCAGAAAGCTGGCTACGTTGTTAGTGATACTAGCTAGCGAATTAGCTTAGGCTCCAAATAGATCAAGCTAGCTAAGTAGCCCCTAGCAAACTCTTTAGTCCAATGCCTGACTGATGATGCTAACTTGTTGGCTTGCGAGATTTAGTGTTCTACTGAGGCCTGCTAGCTAGCTAGCAAATGTTAGCTTGATAATTTGCTCGCTAATGAGCTCGCTAGCTAGCTAGATGACATCATGACCTGTTGCTTGTCGTGGTGTAGTGCGAACTGCAAAACCATGCAAGTAAATTACGTTTATAACATTTGTACTGACTATTGTTGTTTGGTTTTGCTTAGTGACATTGCTAATTTATTCTTCTTGGTATTTAACTATGCAGTTAATGCTGTCATGGTTATGAAAATAAATAAGTCCCAAGTTCCCGCGAGATACTGCGAGAATTTGCAGACTCACGGATACGGAGCCTGAGAAAGATACAATCACGGTTCAGGAGCCAAATGGTAAACTGATTTCAATGTTTAATTCAAAGTTAAAGTGTGGACAGAGAACTCAATTCTCTCTATCTGTTTTAACATTTCATTTTAAGTGAAAGTGTAGACTAAGAAAACTCCCCTGCCCTCACGCACAGACACATCCTATATCCTGAAATATATTCACCTCGTCTAGTGAACCCTCCTCTCTAAGGAGCCATTCCTATTCACAGTCACACTCCATGGCTATGGATGGTTATGGGAGGAGGGGGAGGACATAAAACCAGGCTCCAGCCACTCCACTCAGACTCCACTGAGGGTTGGTGAAACGTGCCCCAGGAACCCACCACACACCACTCTGGATGGTCTGCACCCCAAACGGCACTCTATTCCCTTCGTAGTGCACTACGTTTCCCTATGTCGTACACTACATTTGACCAGGGGCCATAGGGCTCTTGTCAAACGTGGTGCACCACATAAGGAATAGGGTGCCATTTGGGAAGAAGACTGGATGGGCTGGTCGGTATGGGTCGTTTTATGGCAGGCTATCCACATTGACATTCAATGTGAGTGCATCGTTATCATCGCCACCACCATTACTACGAAAAACCCAGGAAATTGAATGGGAAGCCATATAATAGTAATTTGTGGCGCTAGGTGGTGTGACAGTGAAATGGTGATTTCCTGGAAGGATGATTCATCGCAGAGGGATGGTTTTCTGTCAGTTGGACACCAACGAAGTCTTACTCCCACCAAAATGGCTGCCTCTTTGTCTAACCAAAACATGAAGTCCTCTTAAAAACAGGACCTCAGTTCTAACAAAGGCTGTCTGTCAGAACTGGACTTTTTTGTGTCTCCATATTCACTCAAGGAGATATCGCAATAGAACATGACCCTCACTTTTCAAACAGTCAGCTGTCACTCACTAGTCTGCCACTAAAAGGACCTAACAAAACACATTTCTTTATCAGCCAGCTCCAGTAAAAACTCCCCTCTTCCCTTTCTCTCTTTCTCTCTCCACTGATACAACTACAGGGTGAGGAAATCCAAAAGCCAGAGCCATTCAGGGCTGGGGGCTGGGACCCATCAAAGGCGTCAGAGTGACAACCGCTGGAATCTGTGTCAGCAAGGTCTATTCTCCAGCTAATGGATGGGTCTGGGGGACAACGAGACGCAGTAGCAGCCTTGATGTATTTATATCCCTGTAGAGTTTGTGTGTGTGCTAATGAATCAGCTGTTATAGCCTCAAACCAAAGTGGCTTGGCTATGGGAGACCAGAGGGCTTTATCATGACAAAGAACAGCTACTGAAAACACACACGCGCGAATACACACACGCACACAGGCATGCACACTCACTTACGCACGCACGCACGCACACATGCACACACACACACACACACACACACACACACACACACACACACACACCACACACACACACACACACACACACACACACACACACACACACACACACACACACACACTCAACTGAGAGACTGGTACAAAGCTAATTGAGTGATTTTAAATGAGTTGGATATCTATCTGTAAACGCAGAGATTGAAATTAATTTAGAGAAAAAGCTATGAAAAACAGTGGTGGAAAAAGTACCTTAATAGAAAATGAAAAGTGAAAGTCACCCAGTAAAATACTACTTAAGTAAAAGTCTAAAAGTATTTGGTTTAAAATATACTTAAGTATCAAAAGTAAAGGTAAAATATACTTAAATATCAAAATGAAGTATAAGTATAAATCATTTAAAATTCCTTATATTAAACAAAGCAGACGGCACCATTATTTATTTATTTTTTAATTGACGGATAGCCAGGGGCACACACCAACACTCAGACATCATTTACAAACTAAGCATTTGTGTTTAGTGAGTACGCCAAATCAGAGGCAATAGGGATGACGATGGATGTTTTCTTGATACTGTAAGAGCGTGAATTGGACAATTTTTCTGTCCTGCCATGCATTCAAAATGTAACGAGTACTTTTGGGTGTCATGGAAAAAGTATGGAGTAAAAAGTACATTATTTTCTTTAGGAATGTAGTGAAGTAAAAGTAAAAGTAATCAAAAACATAAATAGTAAAGTAAAGTACAGATACCCCCAAAGAACAACTTACAGTTTTTTACCATCACTTTGGCACTAATTTCAGAACCTTGTGGTCATTTTTCAAAACTGTAGTCACAAAACTCAAAACGGTCATCACTTGTAACACAGGCTGTCCAATGTTCAAAACATTGCATTGTGCATTCATATCTTTAAAGAAATCTTGCACTTGCAGAATCATTAGATCAAATATCTAATTTATCATGAAATACCATAGGAACATTCATTTAGATCACCCACACACAAGATACCGATAGTTTCACTGTGTAGTTGTTCGTACAATCATTAAATATTGTAGTACAAAATATGTGATACATGTTTCATTATGCTACTACACGTAAATACATTAATGTAAAAGGACTAGTAGAGAGAATACTACAGACACAGTGGAATAATTGAACAAAATATGACATTTATTGATGAAATGCAATAAAATCACATAGGTTTCCTTGAATCAAAGCAAAAATAATTAGCTACAAAAAAGAAAAAAACTACAGTAAAACGTCAACTGCAGTGTTTCTCACCTGGCTTACTGTAAAAAGGAAAACAAAGGATTGATTACTGTACTTCTATATTTCCATCAAACCTGTCTTGTGGATTTGGCCATAGGTTCTCATCCACATCACAATGGATGTTTTCATTAGCCAAACATCTTGGGAAGACTCTTCGGGCAGGGCGAATCCAAGCCTGTTACTGGTCTGCCGTGATGTCATTGCATGCATCATCCATGGCCTGGAGAAGGGCAGCTTGTTCGTGAGGGTGCCTACAATATACCTTCCACCTCCATGTGGATAAAAATTCCTCAATTGGGTTAAGGAAAGGAGAGTATGGGGGTAAGTACAGGGTGGTAAATTGTGGATGGGTCTGAAACCATGCTTGCACCATTTGAGCATGGTGGAACTTGACATTATCCCACACAATGACATAGGTCATGCCATCTGCTCTACAGACCTAATTTAGCTCATTAAGGAAGGTTACATTCGAACAGCAAATCATGTGGCTGCCTGCAACTCAACATATAGAGTATATAGAGTAGAGAGCTTTAGATGTTGTTCCACCAAACATTAGAACAGGCAAGATGAGTAATCTAAGCAACTTTGACCGTGGAATGATTGTTGATGCCCCACCTGGTGATTCCAGCACCTCAGAAACAGCTGCCTTCCTGGGATTTTTACACACTACAGTCTCTAGAGTTTACAGAGAATGGTGCGATAAACAAAACACATTCAGTGAGCGGCAGTTCTGTGGGCAAAACACCTTGTTAATGAGAGAGGTCAGAGGAGAATGTCCAGACTCATTCAAGCTAACAGAAAGGCCACAAATGCTCAGATAAGAGCTGTTTAAAACAGTGGTGTGCAGATGGGCATCTCTTAACATACAGCACCGTGAATAATTCAGGCTGTTGTGGAGGCAAAAGGGGGTCCTACCCAGTACTAGATAGGTGCACCTAATAAAGTGGCCGGTGAGTGTACAGTAATGTCAAATCTGAAAACATGGTCTGGAAAAGTGGTACATGGGACCATAGAAACACTGTCTGATAAAGAATGATGATGAAATATTACATCCATAGATAATGTAGTCCAATTGGTTCATGTTCGACGGTAATTAGTGTCAATGGATCTCGTTATCCTGAAACTTTCATGATCTAAACATGGAATATTGTTTGTCAGTTTCCATAAAACTATGAATTAAGAGTAATGCAACAGTTACTTATCATTTAGAGCAGTTGTATCAATTGATAGATCATTGTAATGAAATGAATAGACAGTCATTTCAGATGTAATGTGTGAATTGCATTTTGAAATGATAATACTTTAATGTTATGTTGTGTCATTTTGAACAGGTGATTTTAGTTCAATGAACAAATGATCTTAGCTTTATGTGTATTGTATCCAAGCAATTGGAAAAAGTGTTAGAGTTTTGAAAAATGTGCATTTTGATCATTGGTTGTGAGTTTTGTGTCTAGAGTTTTGAAAAATGACATCAAGGTTCCGAAATTAGCGCCAAAGTGATTGTAAAAAACTTTAAAGTATTTTTACTTAACACCACTGATGAAAAGAACTCTGAGACAGGCCTGATTGATCAATGTGAGTTTATAGGGAATTTAGAAAGAAAAAAAAAAACAAGAGAAAATAAAACATCTGAAAGATCTCTTTGTGGTTTGTTGGCCAAATGAGTGAGCCAGGGAGACCACTCCTTAGCTTCTCTGTGAAGTGCTGCTGCTGTGTGTGTGTGTGTGTGTGTGTGTGTGTGTGTGTGTGTGTGTGTGTGTGTGTGTGTGTGTGTGTGTGTGTGTGTGTGTGTGTGTGTGGAGCGAACAGAGATGTGACAGAGTGCTTTCAGTGAATGGAATTGCGTGTAAACACCTAGGGAGCATCGTTCAGTGGAACACTTAGGGAGAGCCACGGCCATTTAGAGGAGGAAAAACATGTTGAAGAGTAACCGGGAGCAACCACAGTCGGAGAGGAGAGAGTGTGTGTATTTACTTTAGTACTGCTCTATTATTCTACAGCCATTCAAAAGGCCCAATGGATCACAGAATAATGACATAACAATCATACAATTGCACACAATAATACATGTTCTATCATGCTGTTTCTGGGAAAATCACCAATCTTTCCTTCACCAAATAATAAAAGGTTATTGAGACCGCAGAGCTTCTTTTACGAATATAGCGGACAAAAACGAATCTATACATTTCTGATTTTTATTGGAATATCTTGGTGAGTGGTGAGTCTGTATCTAGTACTTTATCCAGGGAGGGATGCTGCAGGTAGACGGTGTACAGGGCAGGCCCAGCCAAAGCCCCCGTCCCACTGAGCTCCACAACATCTAACTACAAACAGGGCTCTCCAAAACACAAGGGCAGGTCCATTTTCTGATAACCTACTGTACCTGGATTGTAAATCAAACAGCCACTGTTCAAGAGGGAAATGATTCTGTGTTAATGTGTGTACTTTACAAATGAAGACACTAAAAGGATAGACAGTTAGGTAACACTTTGTATGAGGCACACACACATATAATGCCTTATAAGGGCAGGTATAATGCTGTATGAGGCATTATAGTGCATTATAAAGCTGCCATGGTCTTCTAAGATTTTTAAGATGCATTTTGCAGGTAGTTTGAATGAGGGAAGCTGTCTTCACATTTATGAATAATGAGCCTAGTACAATATTCTGTGTTTTAGCTCTTTAAAAATGTTGAGGAAGCGATGCGGACTTCTTTATAGGCGAGGAGTTAGCAACAGGTGGGCGTTTGGTCTGGGTTTGTTTGTGTGGACATTGATCAAATCGTCCTTCTCCGCACATAGGCTTTTAGCTCACGTCAATTGGTTGTTGTTCAGAGAAAATACATTTAAGGTCTGCGTGTCTGTGTCTATTATGAGCCGTTTCAGAGTGGCCTTTCGTAATTGACTGTGGGCTGATATGAAGGTCAGTTAAGTGCCTCTTGTAAACCTTTTTAAACCTTTCAATGCATGTTTCAGTTCCAACTTTCTGCTATATCCTAGTTCTTTATTAGCTCAAATGTGAATACCATAAGGAGACGCACTCACGCACAGGTTGGCATTTATTGGGATGAATCTTGTCCTGGAGGCAGCTCTGCGGAGTGGCTACTAACTGGCCGAGCCACAAAATCGGATTTTAAACCTAACCCTAACCACACTGCTAACCTCATGCCTAATCCTAACCTTAAAATTAAGACCAAAAAGCTAATATTTGTTTTCATTAATTTATTATGATACAGACAATTTTGACTTTGCGGCTCGCCCATCCAGCGGAAAATGCTCAGCTCTGCCTCCAGGACAAGATTCATCCCAATAAACGTCAACCTGCTACTCACACGCACGGATAGACAGACAGATGCATGCACACAAACACACACAAGACCAAATACTTGAACAAATGCATAAATATCGAAGCACATCTCACAAACCAAATTTCTATGCCATTTCCATCCTTCCCAGCTCCCTCCCTCCCAGCTTGATCTCCTCCCCCTCTCCTCTATTCTTCAGCCGTGGTCAGTGCACAGAAGCATGCTCACCAACAGCGAGAGCAGGGGCCCAGAGAGTGATAGAGAGAAAGAGAGAGATGTATAAAAAGAGAGAGAGAGCGAGACATAGAGAGAGATATACACTGAGTATACCAAACACCCCCCTCCCCCTACTCTACAAGGTGTCGAAAGCGTTCCACAGGGATGCCGGGCCATGTTGACTCCAATGCTTCCCACAGTTGTGTCAAGTTGGAAAACTGTTGAGCATGGAAAACCCAGCAGCATTGCAGTTCTTGACACAAACACAGGCACTTACATTTTTTGTCTTGCCCATTCACCCTCTGAATGACACATACACAATCCATGTCTCAATTGTCTCAAAGCTTAAAAATGCTTCTTTAACCTGTCTCCTCCACTTCATCAACACAAATTGAAGTGGATTTAAAAAGTGACATCAATAAAGGATCATAGTTTTCACCTGGTCAGTCTATGTCATGGAAAGAGCAGGTGTTCATTAATGTTTTGTATACTCAGTGTAGAGAGAGAGAGAGAGAGAGAGAGAGAGAGAGAGAGAGAGAGAGAGAGAGAGAGAGAGAGAGGCAGGCTGCTGAGGCGGGTCAGACAGAGGCACACACACAGCTCACACAGCCAAACACATATTTAAGAGCTTTACATTCCCACGAAGCATGTCTCCCCAACTGCCGGGAGACCAGGTCCAGGGGCGAGGAGGGGGTGTGTGTGTGTGGTGTGTGTGTGTGTGTGTGTGTGTGTGTGTGTGTGTGTGTGTGTGTGTGTGTGTGTGTGTGTGTGTGTGTGTGTGTGTGTGTGTGTGTGTGTGTGTGTGTGTGTGTGTGTGGCGCAGTGGTTTTCATGTCTACAAGGGAAGGAAGGAGGCTAATGATGTTTCTGCGGAAAAGAACAGAAGCTCTGTGATTCAGGGACAGTACGGTGTGGGGGGTTTCACAGTGTGGGGTTTGCTACACACATACAAACTTGGCAGAATACAGTGTTGCTCTTTACTTATAAACAGAATGTATTGAGGCTACAATGAAGAAATACAATTGTATTATATTGATGAATCAATATCCATAATAAGAAACAAATGAGTGTGTCATTGAAGTGATAAAAACAAATGGTTGCCTTTCTGGGAGTATTTCTTACCCTCAGCCATGGTGTTCTCTCTCTGTCTTTCAAACACCTTTTCTTCCTCTCTCTCTCTCTCTTTAGTCCACCCCCCTCCTCCCCCCCGCCTCTTCAGGTGCACGAGGGTAGAACATTATTATTTTTTTTTTCATCTTTATTTAACCAGGTAGGCCAGTTGAGAGCAAGTTCTCATTTACAACTGCAACCTGGCCAAGATAAAGCAAAGCAGTGCGACACATATAACAACACAGAGTTACACATGGGATAAACAAACGTACAATCAATAACACAATAGAAAAATCTATTTACAGTGTGTGAAAATGTAATAAGATTAGGGAGGTAAGGCAATAAATAGGCCATAGTGGCGAAATAATAATAATTTAGCATTAACACTGGGGTGATAGATGTGCAGAAGATGATGTGCAAGTAGAGATACTGGGGTGCAAATGAGCAAAAAATATATATAAAAAATATGGGGATGAGGTAGTTGGGTGTGCTATTTACAGATGGACTGTGTACAGGTGCAATGATCAGTAAGCTGCTCTGACAGCTGATGGTTAAAGTTAGAGAGGGAGATATAAGTCTCCAGCTTCAGTGATTTTTGCAATTTGTTCCAGTCATTGGCAGCAGAGAACTGGAAGGAAAGGCGGAGTTTGCTTTGGTGATGACCAGAAATGAAATATACCTGCTGGAGCGCATGCTACGGGTGGGTGTTGCTATGGTGAACAGTGAGCTGAGATAAGGCGGGGCTATACCTAGCAAAGACTTATAGATGACCTGGAGCCAGTGGGTTTGGAGACGAATATGAAGCGAGGGCCAGCCAACGAGAGCATACAGGTCACAGTGGTGGGTAGTATATGGGGCTTTGGTGACAAAACGGATGGCACTGTGATAGACTGCATCCAATTTGCTGAGTAGAGTGTTGGAGTCTATTTTGTAAATGACATCGCTGAAGTCAAGGATCGGTAGGATAGTCAGTTTTACGAGGGTATGTTTGGCAGCATGAGTGAAGGATGCTTAGATGCGAAATAGGAAACCAATTCTACATTTCATTTTGGATTGGAGATGCTTAATGTGAGTCTGGAAGGAGAGTTTACAGACTAACCAGACACCTTGGTATTTGTAGTTGTCCACATATTCTAAGTCAGAGCTGTCCAGAGTAGTGATGCTGGATGGGCGGGCAGGTGTGGGAAGCAATCGGTTGAAGAGCATGCATTTAGTTGTACTTGCATTTAAGAGCAGTTGGAGGCCACGGAAGGAGAGTTGTATGGCACTGAAGCTTGTCTGGAGGTTTGTTAACAGTGTCCAAAGAAGGGCCAGATGTATACAGAATTGTATCGTCTGCGTAGAGGTGGATCAGAGAATCACCAGCAGCAAGAGCGACATCATTGATGTATACAGAGAAAAGAGTCGGCCCGAGAATTGAATCCTGTAGCACCCCCATAGAGACTGCCAGAGGTCCGGACAACAGGCCCTCCGATTTGACACACTGACCTCTGTCTGAGAAGTAGTTGGTGAACCAGGCGAGGCAGTCATTTGAGAAACCAAGGCTGTTGAGTCTGCCGATAAGAATGTGGTGATTGACAGTCGAAAGCTTTGGCCAGGTCGATGAATACAGCTGCACAGTATTGTCTCTTATCGATGGCGGTTATGATATTGTTTAGGACCTTGAGCATGGCTGAGGTGCACCCATGACCAGCTCGGAAACCAGATTGCATAGCGGAGAAGGTACAGTGGGGTTCGAAATGGTCGGTAATCTGTTTGTTAACTTGGCTTTCGAAGACCTTAGAAAGGCAGGGTAGGATAGATATAGGGTCTAGAGTGTCTCCCCCTTTGAAGAGGGGGATGACCACGGCAGCATTCCAATCTTTGGGGATCTCAGACGATACGAAAGAGAGGTTGAACAGGCTAGTAATAGGGGTTGCAACAATTTTGGCAGATAATTTTAGAAAGAGAGGGTTCAGATTGTCTAGCCTAGCTGATTTGTAGGGGTCCTGATTTTGCAGCTCTTTCAGAACATCAGCTATCTGGATTTGGGTGAAGGAAAAATGGGGGAGGCTTGGGCAAGTTGCTGTGGGGGGTGCAGGGCTGTTGACCGGGGTAGGACTAGCCAGGTGGAAAGCATGGCCAGCCGTAGAAAAATGCTTATTGAAATTCTCAATTATCATGGATTTATCGGTGGTGACAGTGTTTCCTAGCCTCAGTACAGTGGGCAGCTGGGAGGAGGTGCTCTTATTCTCCATGGACTTTACAGTGTCCCAGAACTTTTTGGAGTTTGTGCTACAGAATGCACATTTCTGTTTGAAAAAGCTAGCCTTTGCTTTCCTAACTGCCTGTGTATATTGGTTCCTAACTTCCCTGAAAAGTTGCATTACGCCACAGGATGTTTTTGTGCTGGTCAAGGTCAGTCAAGTCTGGAGAGAACCAAGGGCTATATCTGTTCTTAGTTCTACATTTTTTGAATGGGGCATGCTTATTTAAGATGGTGAGGAAAGTACTTTTAAAGAATAACCAGGCATCCTCTACTGACGGAATGAGGTCAATATCCTTCCAGGATACCCGGTCCAGGGTAATGCAAACCTTCTGTCTTCTGTCCCTCACCTTGTCACATCATAGCCCGTTCAAAATGTCCCTCTGCTTGTCGCAAAGTGGGTTTTCATCTGTGTGTGTGCATGTGTAAGTGCCTGTGTGGGTGTCAATATACACTGAGTGCACAAAATATTAAGAACACCTGCTCTTTCCATGACATAGACTGACCAGGTGAAAGCTATGATCTCTTATTAATGTCACTTGTTAAATCCAATTCAGTCAGGGTAGATGAAGGGGAGGAGACAGATTATAGAAGGAATTTTTAAGCCTCGAGACAATTGACACATGGTTTGTGTATGTTTGCATACAGAGAGTGAATGGGCAAGACAAATTATTTAAGTGTCTTTGAACAGGGTATGTTAGTAGCCAGGCACAACGCGGCTGAGTTTTTCATGATCAAAAGGTGTTCTTAATGTTTTGTATACTCAGTGTATGTGCGACTGTGCGCAAAAGCGCTTGTGTGTGTGTCCTCTTCCTGTGTGTGTCAGTGCCTGCGTGTGTATCCGCCTCTCAGTGTGTGTGTGTGTATTCACTGAAGGCTGGGAGTTGAGCGGGTCAGCTGTGTGTCATTTTCTCTGTAGACAGGCGTTGTGTCAAGGTAAGCGAGGCCCAGCTATAGAGACACTGTGTGAACAGCCTTTCCTCACCTCTCTCAATTAGCAGACCAGGGAAATGCCAGTGCAGAGCGAGAGCGAGAGAGCAAGAGAAAGAGAGCGAGAGAGCGAGAGCGAGAGAGCGAGAGAGCGAGAGAGGGGATGGTGTACGTGGCTCCCATCAGCAATGCTGTGGTTATGTATGTTGTATGTACTGTATGTTATGATATGTTTTGTTGCATGTTCTTTTTGTTGTGTTCTGTATGTCATGTTGTGTTCTGTATGTCATGTTGTGTTCTGTATGTCATGTTGTGTTCTGTATGTCATGTTGTGTTCTGTATGTCATGTTGTGTTCTGTATGTCATGTCATGTTGTGTTGTGTTCTGTATGTCATGTTGTGTTCTGTATGTCATGTTGTGTTGTGTTGTGTTCTGTATGTCATGTTGTGTTCTGTATGTCATGTTGTGTTCTGTATGTCATGTTGTGTTCTCTATGTATAACACCCTTCTAGTGGTGTGTTTATTGTAATCTTTATTGTAATGTATTTAATAGATGTAATATCCTTGGTTTTCAGTCCAGACTGTTATGTGTGTGTAATGATTAAAATGGAACTACACTATATATACAAAAGTATGTGGACATCCCTTCAAATGAGTGGATTCGGATTTTTCAGCCACACCCGGTGCTGACAGGTGTATAAAATCGAGCACACAGCCGTATAATCTCCACCGACAAACATTTTGTAGAAGAATGGACTTACTGAAGAGCTCAGTGACTTTCAACGTGGCACCGTCATAGGATGGATGCCTCCTTTCCAACAAGTCAGTTCGTCAAATTTCTACCCTGCTAGAGCTGCCCCAGTCAACTGTAAGTGCTGTTATTGTGAAGAGGAATCTTCTAAGAGCAACAATGGCTCAGCCGGGAAGTGGTAGACCACACAAGTTCACAGAACGAGATCGCCAAGTGCTGAAGTGTGTAGTGCATAAAAATCGTCTGTCCTCGGTTGCAAAACTCACTACCGAGTTCCAAACTGCCTCTGGAAGCAACATCAGCACAATAAATGTTTGTCGGGAGCTTCCTGAAATGGATTTCCATGGCTGAGCAGCCGCACACAAGCCTAAGATCACTAGGCGCAATGCCATGCGTCAGCTGGAGTGGTGTAAAGCTTGCTGCATATTGGACTCTGGAGCAGTTGAAATACACTGCTCAAAAAAATAAAGGGACCACTAAAATAACACATCCTAGATCTGAATGAATGAAATAATCTTATTAAATACTTTTTTCTTTACATAGTTGAATGTGCTGACAACAAAATCACACAAAAATAATCAATGGAAATCCAATTTATCAACCCATGGAGGTCTGGATTTGGAGTCACACTCAAAATTAAAGTGGAAAACCACACTACAGGCTGATCCAGCTTTGATGTAATGTCCTTAAAACAAGTCAAAATCAGGCTCAGTAGTGTGTGTGGCTGTATGACCTCCCTACAATGCCTGGGCATGCTCCTGATGAGGTGGCGGATGGTCTCCTGAGGGATCTTCTCCCAGACCTGGACTAAAGCATCCGCCAACTCCTGGACAGTCTGTGGTGCAACGTGGCGTTGGTGGATGGAGCTAGACATGATGTCCCAGATGTGCTCAATTGGATTCAGGTCTGGGGAACGGGCGGGCCAGTCCATTTCATCAATGCCTCCCTCTTGCAGGAACTGCTGACACACTCCAGCCACATGAGGTCTAGCATTGTCTTGCATTAGGAGGAACCCAGGGCCAACCGCACCAGCATATGGTCTCACAAGGGGTCTGAGGCTGTCATCTCGGTACCTAATGGCAGTCAGGCTACCTCTGGCGAGCACATGGAGGGCTGTGCGGCCCCCCAAAGAAATGCCACCCCACACCATGACTGACCCACCGCCAAACCGGTCATGCTGGAGGATGTTGCAGGCAGCAGAACGTTCTCCACGGCGTCTCCAGACTTTGTCACGTCTGTCACATGTGCTCAGTGTGAACCTGCTTTCATCTGTGAAGAGCACAGGGCGCCAGTGGCGAATTTGCCAATCTTTGTGTTCTCTGGCAAATGCCAAACGTCCTGCACGGTGTTGGGCTGTAAGCACAACCCCCACCTGTGGACGTCGGGCCCTCATACTACCCTCATGGAGTCTGTTTCTGACCGTTTGAGCAGACACATGCACATTTGTGGCCTGCTGGAGGTCATTTTGCAGGGCTCTGGCAGTGCTCCTCCTGCTCCTCCTTGCACAAAGGCGGAGGTAGCGGTCCTGCTGCTGGGTTGTTGCCCTCGTACGGCCTCCTCCACGTCTCCTGATGTACTGGCCTGTCTCCTGGTAGTGCGTCCATGCTCTGGACACTACGTTGACAGACACAGCAAACCTTCTTGCCACAGCTCGCATTGATGAGCTGCACTACCTGAGCCACTTGTGTGGGTTGTAGACTCCGTCTCATGCTACCACTAGAGTGAAAGCACCGCCAGCATTCAAAAGTGACCAAAACATCAGCCAGGAAGCATAGGAACTGAGAAGTGATCTGTGGTCACCACCTGCAGAACCACTACTTTATTGGGGGTGTCTTGCTAATTGCCTATAATTTCCACCTGTTGTCTATTCCATTTGCACAACAGCATGTGAAATTTATTGTCAATCAGTGTAGCTTCCTAAGTGGACAGTTTGATTTCACAGAAGTGTGATTGACTTGGAGTTACATTGTGTTGTTTAAGTGTTCCTTTTATTTTTTTGAGCAGTGTACATTATCTGGAGTGATGAATCATGCTTCACCATCTTGCAGCTCGATGGACGAATCTGGATTTGGCGGAAGCCAGGAGAACGCTACCTACCCGAATGCACAGTGCCAATTGTAAAGTTTGGTGGAGGAACAACTGTCTGTGGCTGTTTTTCATGGTTCGGTCTAGGCCCCTTAGTTCCAGTGAAGGGAAATCTTAACGCTACAGCACATTCTAGACGATTCTGTGCTTCCAACTTTGTGGCAACAGCTTGGGGAAGGCCCATTCCTGTTTCAGCATGACAATGCCCCCGTGCACAAAGCGAGGTCCATACAGAAATGGTTTGTCGAGATTGGTGTGGAATAACTTGACTGGCCTACACAGAGCCCTGACCTCAACCCCATCGAACACCTTAGGGATGAATTGGAACGCCTACTGCGAGCCAGGCCTAATCGCCCAACATCAGTGTCCGACCTCACTAATGCTCTTGTGACTGAATGGTAGCAAGTCCCCGCAGCAATGTTCCACCATCTAGTGGAAAGCCTTCCCAGAAGAGTCGAGGGGGGACCAACTCCATACTAATGCCCATGAGTTTGTAATGAGATGTTCGACAAGTAGGTGTCCACATACTTTTGGTTATTTAGTGTATGTTCTCACAGTTCTCGACACTTCTCCTGTTCTCAACAACTGTGACTGAGTTTTCCAACAATACAATACAAAACATCTTAGCTAAAGCAATCCGTCCATTCTCCCCCATATAAAACTGTGCCAGTGGCTGATTCTTTACGAGCAGTGAGAAAGACTATTTTTCTCACCTCAGTCTCTCTCGCTCCACTCCAGATCACACTGTACAGACTCACACATTTCCCCTCGACCTCTCTCCAGCCTCTCTCCAGTCCTCATCCATGAGTAACACATACACTAACAGACATATGACAGACACATCTTATCCTTATCCTCTATTCTCCCTCTATCCTCCCTTCCTCCATTCTCCATTCTTTGTCCCTGGTGTGGCATTGCCATTGAAGCTTGTTTAGGCCGGCCACACAAAGACACCCTTTCAACGCTAGAATAAAGTACTCTCCAGTGATGATGTGTTTGAAAGCACACGTAAGACTCCCTCGTCTGCCGATTCAGAAAAATAGCCCCACATCAGATAAAGGCTTTTCCAATTTCAAAAATTCCTTCCACTTTGAAGGCTGTTTACAGCACCTCCATCATTTGCATATTATTTTCTTGTTTTCTGTATTTTCTTCTTTTGTCGCGTAAGAATTAATGATGGTATGGAAGCATAGAGGGATGGATAGGAGAGTGAGGAATCACACCTTTGTCTGGTTATTGTGCTCTCTGTTTTTCAAGGAGAACAGTAATTGCTTGATTTATCCTTGAGCTGTAATATGAGTTGTTGGAGAGTATTGTTTTGATGCCGACGGCATTCCATTTCATTATGAAGGGTAAGTTCGCCATCAAACAACAGAATATGGAATATACAGTATGTATGAACATACTGTATGGAAATGAGCAGGGTGGGCTGGTCGAAATTGACACACCAAAATTTGTAAAAATATCCATACTACAACGGTGGATGCGTCATTCCACAAAAATAGTATTTTAAGTAGAAATTGTGCACCAATAATGAATTTTAAAAGGCTGTTCTATTAAAGGTGCACTATGCAGAAATCACTCCACCATTTCCTGGTTGCTAAAATTCTTATAGTTCGCCTAATTTCAGTTTATGTGACAAAACAACCAAGTATAGTTTAGAGAACCATTGTACCATCTAAACTGCTGTGATATATTTTCCATAACAAAAAAAACATTGTATTTTCAGCTGTTTGAAACTGGTGTACAAAACCAAAAGTAAAAGACGCAAAAATGAAACTTAAGAATGATAAGCATAGAAATAGTGCATATAGAACAGTTCTACCGCTTCTTAGACTTGCTTTCAATGAGAATGACAGACCAATAACTCATATCTTTATGTGAATTTGGTCAGGTCGCCCAAAAAGTCACATACTGCAGCTTTAAATGTAGTGCCCTTTAATATAGACCACACTAAGAAATATGAATAAAGACTTGCTAAAATCTCCCTCCGTCAACCCTGTGTTACTTCTACAATGTTTTATCCCACTTAACCCCAACATTTCACCATCACTGTAAAGCCCTAGTTATTGTGTTGCTTTGACAAAGTAATTTCTGAAGATTATCATATATTTAATGTGATTAGTGATTCATTTACGTTTGTCCCTCATTTTAAGGTCAACCCTGTTACGTGAACTGAGCTCTTGCTTTAATATTCCTTTTAAAATATTTTTTTTCTTCAAATTGAACATTGAACATGTAATAGTCAAATCATAAAAGCAGGTGAGCTGGTGCTACTCTTTTTGACAATTTTGTGGTGTTTTGTGGTGGAAAACTGAGGGGGGTCGAGCATGTTACCCATTTAGATCGACAGGCAAGAAATGTTTTAACAATTATACATTTTTTGGGACGCTTTCGTTCAATTGCCACTCCCTGTGGCACACAGCAAGCTTCCATTCCCCCTGTCAAAAGGGGATTCATGGCTGATTTAAGATTAACTCTGTTACTGTCAATTCTGTTTCTTTATTTGGCACTTACTAAACATTTATGTTATTTTCTTTAAACTCTTGAGACGGGAAAACATGTTTTTTTATGAAGTTGAACATGTGCCCTTTATGACAGAATGTTAAAATTAGGTGAAATCAAATGTTTTTTTTGAAAAAGTTACACTTCTCAAAAGGCACCAAATTGGTCGAAGGACTCGGATATTGCTTTTCCGCCTGTCGCTAACTCTAGCAGGAGTTTTACTGTGCGTACATGTTGCATGTGGCTAGTCGAACACCGCACTCTTCATAGAGACAATACTGAAACATCAATCCATGAGTCAATGCCACATTTTCATTTGTGCCAAAATCCAATAGTTTTTGCTGTTATCTTGCAAATTCAGCAGGCTATGGTGTAAAATAGGCTTGTTGAAGTGCCGTCTTTATTTCATGACTTATTGTTAATGCTGTCTTTGTTGTGCTTGGTGTGTTTATCAATGCACAAGCACATTTTCCCCCCACTCCTATAAGTCCTAAACAAATTTTACTGTGCATGAAGTTTCAAATAAACTCAGCAAAAAAAGAAACGTCCCTTTTTTCAGGACACTGTCTTTCAAATATAATTCGTAAAAATCCAAATAACTTTACAGCTCTTCAATGTAAAGGTTTTAAACACTGTTTCCCATGCTTGTTCAATGGACCATCAACAATTAATGAACATGCACCTGTGGAACGGTCGTTAAGTAACTAACAGCTTACAGACGGTAGGCAATTAAGGTCACGGTTATGAAAACTTAGGACACTAAAGAGGCCTTTCTACTGACTCTGAAAAACACCAAAAGAAAGATGCCCAGGGTCCCTACTCATCTGCGTGAATGTGCCTTAGGCATGATGCAAGGAGACATGAGGACTGCAGATGTGGCCAGGGCAATAAATTGCAATGTCCGTACTGTGAGACGCCGGAGACAGGACGGACAGCTGATCGTCCTCGCAGTGGCAGACCACGTGTAACAACACCTGCACAGGATCGGTACATCCGAACATCACACCTGCGGGACAGGTACAGGATGGCAACAGCAACTGCCAGAGTTACACCAGGAACGCACAATCCTTCCATCAGTGCTCACTCTGTCCACAATAGGCTGAGAGAGGCTGGACTGAGGGCTTGTAGGCCTGTTGTAAGGCAGATCCTCACCAGACATCACCGGCAACAACATCGCCTATGGGCACAAACCCACCGTCGCTGGACCAGACAGGACTGGCAAAAAGTGCTCCTCACTGACGAGTCAATGTTTTGTCTCACCAGCGGTGATGGTCGGATTTACGTTTATCGTCGAAGGAATGAGCGTTACACCGAGGTCTGTACTCTGGAGCGGGATCAATATGGAGGTGGAGGGTCCATCATGGTCTGGGGTGGTGTGTCACAGCATCATCGGACTGAGCTTGTTGTCATTGCAGGCAATCAGGGAAGACATCCTCCTCCCTCATGTGGTACCCTTCCTGCAGGCTCATCCTGACATGACCCTCCAGCATGACAATGCCACCAGCCATGCTGCTCATTCTGTGCATGATTTCCTGCAAGACAGGAATGTCAGTGTTCTGCCATGGCCAGCGAAGAGCCCGGATCTCAATCCCGTTGTGCGCATCTGGGATCTGTTGGATCGGAGGGTGAGGGCTAGGGCCATTCCCCCCAGAAATGTCCGGGAACGTGCAGGTGCCTTGGTGGAGGAGTGGGGTAACATCTCACAGCAAGAACTGGCAAATCTGGTGCAGTCCATGAGGAGGAGATGCACTGCAGTACTTAATGCAGCTGGTGGCCACACCAGATACTGACTGTTACTTTTGATTTTGACCCCCCCTTTGTTCAGGGACACATTATTCCATTTCTGTTAGTCACATGTCTGTAGAACTTGTTCAGTTTATGTCTCAGTTGTTGAATCTTGTTATGTTCATACAAATATTTACACATGTTAAGTTTGCTGAAAATAAACACAGTTGACAGTGAGAGGACATTTATTTTTTTGCTGAGTGTACATTCTATCATTACTAAATGTGTAATGTGATAGGTATTTTAACATTACTATTCTTTAACACAAAACACACACAACAAATATTTAGTAAGTCGTCTTCCTCAAATGAAGGGGATGACGACGTAATCTTTGTGAGGGAGGGAATCTGGTTTTATTGGTCCTCAACTCGTGGCTCAGACACTTCATTCAGGATAAATGGAGTTAGTCTTGAGAACCTGCCAGGGAGCAGGTTAGTTCCAAAGGATTCGTTGCCATAGAAATTTACCTGACTAAAAGGTGAGACACTTTCATGCTACCGGCTATCCCAAGCTCAGTGACTTTCAACGTGGCACCGTCATAGGATGCCACCTTTCCATCAAGTCAGTTCGTCAAATTTCTGCCCTGCTAGAGGTGCCCTGGTCAACTGTAAGTGCTGTTATTGTGAAGTGGAAATGTCTAGGAGCAACAACGCCTCAGCCGCGAAGTGGTAGGCCACACAAGCTCACAGAACAGAACCGTCCAGTGCTGAAGCGCGTAGCGGGTAAAAATACTCTGTCCTCGGTTGCAGCACTCACTACCGAGTTCCAAACTGCCTCTGGAAGCAATGTCAGCACAATAACTGTTCATCTGGAGCTTAATGAAATGGGTTTGCATAGCCAAGCAATTGCACACAAGCCTAAGATCACCTTGCACAATGCCAAGCGTCGGCTGGAGTGGTGTAAAGCTCGCCGCCATTGGACTCTGGAGCAGTTGAAATGTGTTCTCTGGAGTGATGAATCACGCTTCACCATCTGGCACTCCGACGGATAAATCTGGGTTTGGCGAATGCCAGGAGAAAGCTACCTGCCCCAAATGTTTGGTGGAGGAGGAATAATGGTCTGGGGCTGTTTTTCATGGTTCGGGCTAGGCCCCTTAGTTCCAGTGAAGGGAAATCTTAACGCTACAGTATACAATGACATTCTAGACAATTCTGTGCTTCCAACTTTGTGCCATCAGTTTGAGGAAGGCCCTTTCCTGTTTCAGCATGACAATGCCCCTGTGCACAAAGCAAGGTCCATACAGAAATGGTTTGTTGAGATTGATGTGGAAGAACTTGACTGGCTTGTACAGTGCCCTGACCTCAACCCCATCAAACACCTTTGGAATGAATTGGAACGTCTACTGCGAGCCAGGCCTAATCGCTCAACATCAGTGCCCGATCTCACTAATGCTCTTGTGGCTGAATGGAAGCAAGTCCCCGCAACAATGTTCCAACATCTAGTGGAAAGCCTTCCCAGAAGAGCGGAAAAGGGGGGACCAACTCCATATTAATGCCCATGATTTTGGAATGAGATGTTCGACAAGCAGGTGTCCAATTGAATACAAAAATATCTAATTTACATAAGTTTTCAAAACCCTGAGTCAATACTTTGTAGAAGCACCTTTGGTTGCGATTACAGCCTTGACTCGTCTTCGGTATGTCTGTATCAGCTTTGCACATCTGGATTTGGAGGTTTTCTTACATTCTTCCTTGCAGATTTTCTCAAGCTCTGTTAAGTTATATGGGGAGCAGCAGTGAACAGCAATCTTCAAGTCTTTCCACAGATTTTCAATGGGATTCAAGTCTGGGCTTTGGCTGGTCCACTCAAGGACTTTCACATTTGTGTTCTGAAGCCATTCCAGCATTGCTTTGGCTCTATGCTTGGGGTCATTGTCCTGTTGGAACATACATTTTCGCTCCAGTCTAAGGTGGTTTGCACTCTGAAGCAGGTTCTCATCAAGGATTTGCTTATATTTGGCTTCATTTATTGTTCCCTCTATCCTTACTAGTCTCCCAGTCCCTGCCTCTGAAAAGCATCCCTATAGCATGATGCTGCAACCCACCACCATGCTTCACCATAGGGATGGTGTTCAGACGGGTGATGAGCTATGCCTGGTGTTGGCTCTCCAGACTTAGCTTCAGGCCGAAGAGTTAAATTGTTGTCTCATCAGACCACAGAATAGTTTGTCTTTTATATCTGAGTCTTTCACATGTCTTTTTGCAAACTCCAGGTGTGCTGTCATGTGTCTTTTTCTCAGCAGTGGCTTCCGTCTGGCCACTCTCCCATATAGCCCAGATTGGTGAAGTGCTTTAGAGACTGTTGTCCTTCTGGCAGGTTCTCCCATCTCAGCCAACGATCTGTAGTTCTGTCAGAGTGGTCATTGAGTTCTTGGTCACCTCCCTGACCAAGGTCCTTCTTGCCCGGTTGCTCAGTTTCTGTATTTTATTTTAAATAAATTAGCAAAAAAATCTCTAAACATGTTTTCACTTTGTCATTATGGAGAATTGTGTGTAGATGAGTGAGGCAAAAAATATATTTATTCCATTATAAATTCAGGCTGTAATGCAAGAAAATGTGGAATAAGTCAAGGGGTATGAATACTTTCTGAAGGCTCTGTAAATCGAACCTTTAACTCTGATTCACCCCTTTAGATTTCTGTGTATTAGGTAGTTGTTGGGGAATTGTTAGATTACTTGTTAGATATGACTGCACTGTCGGAAATAGAAGCACAAGCATTTAGCTACAATCGTATTAACATCTGCTAACCATGTGTATGTGACCAATAAAATTTGATTTGATTTTGACTCTGAAGGCAGTGCATTTGGAAAGTATTCAGACCACTTGACTTTTCAACATTTTGTTACGTTACAGCCTTATTCTAAAATTTATTCAATAATTTTCCCCCCCTCATCACTCGACACACAATACCCCATAACGACTAAGTGAAAACAGGTTTTTAGAAATGTTTGCAAATCTATAAAAAATACACAACTGAAATATCACATTTACATAAGTATTCAGACCCTTTACTCAGCACTTTGTAGAAGCACCTTTGGCAGCGATTACAGTCTCGAGTCTTCTTGGGTATGACGCTACAAGCTTGCCACACCTGTATTTGGGGAGTTTCTCCCTTTCTTCTCTGCAGATCCTCTCAAGCTCTGTCAGGTTTGATGGGGAGGGTCACTGTACAGCTATTTTCAGGTCTCTCCAGAGATGTTCGATCAGGTTCAAGTCCGGGCTCTGGGTGGGCCACTCAAGGACATTCAGAGACTTGTTCGGAAGCCACTCCTGTGTTGTCTTGGCTGTGTGCTTAGAGTCGTTGTCCTGTTGGAAGTTGAACCTTTGCCCCAGTTTGAGGTCTTGACCATTCTGGAGCAGGTTTTCATCAAGGATATCTCTTTACTTTGTTTCGTTCATCTTTCTCTGACTAGTCTCCCAGTCCCTGCCGCTGAAAACATCGCCACAGCGTGATGCTGCCACCACCATGCTTCACCGTAGGGCTAGTGCCAGGTTTCCTCCAGATGTGACGCTTGGCATTCAGGCCAAACAGTTCAATCTTGGTTTCATCAGATAAGAGAATCTTGTTTCTCATGGTCTGAGAGTCCTTTAGGTGCCTTTTGGCAAACTTCAAGTGAGCTGTCATGTGCCTTTTACTGAGGAGTGGCTTCCGTCTGGCCATTCTACCATAAAGACCTTATTGGTAGAGTGCTGCAGAGATGCTTGTCCTTCTGGAAGGTTCTCCCATCTCCACAGAAGAGCTCTGAAGTTCTGTCAGAGTGACCATCGGGTTCTTGGTCACCTCCAAGACCAAGCCCCTTCTCCCCCGATTGCTCAGTTTGGTCTGCCGGCCAGCTCTAGGAAGAGTCTAGGTGGTTCCAAACTTCTTCCATTTAAGAATGATGGAGGCCACTGTGTTCTTGGGGACCTTCAAATCTGCAGAAATTATTTGGTACCCTTCCCAGATCTGTGCCTCGACACAATCCTGTCTCGGAGCTCTACAGACAATTCCTTCGACCTGATCACTTGGTTTTTGCTCTGACATGCACTCTCAACTGTGGGACCTTATATAGAGAGTTGTGTGCCTTTCCAAATCATGTTCAATCAACTGAATTTACCACAGGTGAACTCCAATCAAGTTGTAGAAACATCTGAAGGATGATCAATGGAAACAGGATGCACCTGAGCTCAATTTTGAGTCTCATAGCAAAGGGTCTGAATACTTATGTAAATAAGGTGTTTGTTTTTGATTTGTAATAAATGTGCAAACATCTCTAAAAACCTGTTTTCGCTTTGTCATTATGGGTTATTTTGTCGATTGATGAGGAAAACAGTTAATTTAATATATTTTAAAATAAGGCTGTAACGTAACAAAATCTGGGAAAGGTCAAGGGGTCTGAAAACTTTCCGAATGCAATGTGTGTGTGTGTGTGTGTGTGTGTGTGTGTGTGTGTGTGTGTGTGTGTGTGCGTGCGTGCGTGCGTGCGTGCTTGCGTGCTTGTATATGTCTCTTCTGTGAGGCAGCAGTGCGCAGCAACTATACAATTTATTTTGTGTTTTCTTACTGAATTCACACTTTGAGGAAATCCGGGCTGTGACATTTCAAAAGCACGTAGGTCAGTCCAATCACAAACAACTCTCTCTGTCAGTAGCCAAAACACTCTTGGAAAAAAAGGTTCCTTGGCTGTCCCCATAGGAGAACCCTTTTTGGTTCCAGGTAGAACCCTTTTTGGTTTCACTTAGAACTCTTTTGTGTTCCATGTAGAACCCTCTGTGGAAAGGGTTCTACATGGAACCCAAAATGGTTATACCTGAAACCAAAAATGGAGGGGGTGGCGGGGGTGACAACTGTCTGTCCAATGCCGTCAGCTTCTCGGTGCTCTTCAGGTAGAGCAGAGCATTCAGACCCAGGTAATAGTCCTCTATCAGGGTGAAGTCCTGGTTCTGCACAGCACTGCAGATCTGTCGTTGTGTCGTACAGTTGTGTTGTTGTATTCATACACACATGGACGTACAGTTGTGGGCAATAAAAGGTTTTTCCATGGCACAGGTTTTAGTGTCTAACTATTGCTAGAAGACGCTATAGTGCCGTGTTGCCCACACATGGCCAATGCCAACCACACACACATTCAGACAAGTAGACAACATGGACTTAAATCAGTAAAACATGGATTTAAGGTCAACTTATCTGAATAGGGCCCTAAGCGATGTGTCTGTCACTAACAGGCTACTGTATATTTCTAAGATGTAGCAGAAGACACACAGAGATGCAGGTGGCCTAATGTGTCAAAACCACATCCCTCCCTACACTGTTTCCTTTTACACTTTAATGCATGAGGGGAGCACCTCTGGCCTTGTGGAAATGAAGACACCAAAAAGTCAAAGTATGGGAAAAATAATAATAACCACATATTCAAATACATCTGGGAAGTTACAGAAGGGGGTTTATTGAAATGTATTCTGTATGGTAAGTAACCATTTAGTGATGACATACAGCAGTGGTAGATGCTTATGCCATCAAACACACAGAGAGAAGAGAAAAAACACTGTTGCTTGCTCTCATAACCAACCCTCTCATAGGTGACACACATGGTGTAATGTGTACGCTAATAACCGGGAAACAAGTACAGGGAGTGAATTTAATAAATTAACAAACATGGAACAAAACAAGAAACACGAGTAGTGTACAGACATGAAACATATAAACAGAAACCAAAACGCCTGAAGAAAGAACCAAAGGGAGTGTCAGATATAGGGGAGGTAATCAGGAAGGTGATGGAGTCCAGGTGAGTCTCATGAGGCACAGGTGCGCATAACGATGGTGACAGGTGTGCGTAATAATGAGTAAACTGGCGACAACGAGCGCCAGAGAGGAGGAGCGGGAGTAAACGTGACAGTACTCCCTCCCTGACGCGTGACACCAGCCGCAGGACGCTGACCAGAGAGAATGTGCCGAGGACCAGGAGCGGGCTGAACGCTTCTGCTGAATGCCGGGAACCTGCAGAGCCAAGCTGAGACATGGGAACCAGTCGAACCAGCTGAGGCACTGGAACCAGTCAAACCAGCTGAGGCATGGGAGCACGACGAGCCAGCTGAGGCATGGAAACCTGGCGAGCCAGCTGAGGCATGGAAGCCTGACGAGCCAACCGAGGCTTGAGAACTTGTCGAGCCAGCTGAGGCATGGGAGCCAGACGAGCTAGCTGAGGCATCCCCTGTAGCGTCGGCAATGGAAGCCTGACGAGCCAACCGAGGCTTGAGAACCTGATGAGCCAGCTGACGCATCCCTGGTTGCTTCAGCAGCCGCCCTTTGACCCAACGTCACCAGCAAAAAAGCAAAAAAAGATCCCTGTTGCTTCCCCTTGGTGAGGCGTTATTCTGAAACGTTTACACTAATAATCGGGAAGCAAGTACAGGGAGTGAATTTAATAAATAAATGAACATGGAACAAAACCTGAGTCCTACCTGAGTCCTTTGCGGAAGAGCTTTGAAGTCTGCCACACCCCCTTTGAATCAGCTTTTAAGATGCACTGCACAGCTAACTTAACTCGTTTTTATTACTTTGCACATTTATTTTGGGATCCACCCATGTAAACATAATTTGCCTGATGATGTGTGAGTGGAAAAGAGATTCTAATGTCATAGAAGCTAGCTGTACCCTTATCCTACTCCTCCTCTGTTCCTCTGGTGATGTAGAGGTTAACGCAGGCCCTGCAGTCCCCAGCATCACTCCCATTCCCCAGGCGCTCTCATTTGTTGACTTCTGTAACTGTAAAAGCCTTGGTTTCATGCATGTTAACATTAGAAGCCTCCTCCCTAAGTTTGTTTTATTCACTGCCTTAGCACACTCCACCAACCCGGATGTCATAGCCGTGTCTGAATCCTGTCTTAGGAAGTTGCAATCTACTTCAGAGATAGCCTGCAGAGTTCTGTCATACTATCCAGGTCTGTGCCCAAACAATTCGATCTTCTACTTTTAAAAATGCACCTTTCCAGAAACAAGTCTCTCACCGTTGCCGCTTGTTATAGACCGCCTTCAGCCCCCAACTGTGCACTGAACACCATATATGAATTGATTGCCCCTCATCTATCTTCAGAGTTCGTACTGTTAGGTGACCTAAACTGGGATATGCTTAACACCCCGGCCGTCCTACAATCTAAGCTAGATGCCCTCAATCTCACACAAATTATCAAGGAACCTACGAGGTACAACCCTAAATCTGTAACCATGGGCACCCTCTTAGATATCATCCTGACCAACTTGCCCTCTAAAGACACCTCTGCTGTCTTTAACCAGGACCTCAGCGATCACTGCCTCGTTGCCTGCGTGCGTAATGGGTCAACGGTCAAACGACCACCCCTCATCACTGTCAAACGCTGCCTAAAACACTTCAGCGAGCAGACCATTCTAATCGTCCTGGCCCGGGTATTGTGGAAGGATCCCGTCAGTAGAGGATGCCTGGTTGCTCTTCAAAAGTGATTTCTTCGCCAGCTTAAATAAGCATGCCCCATTCAAAAAATGTAGAACTAAGAACAGATATAGCCCTTGGTTCACCCCAGACTTGATTGCCCTTGACCAGCACAAAAACATCCTGTGGTGTTCTGTATTAGCATCGAATAGCCCCCGCGATATGCAACTTTTCAGGGAAGTCAGGAACCAATATACTCAGTCAGTTAGGAAAGCTAAGGCTTGCTTTTTCGAACAGAAATTTGCATCCTTTAGCACTAATTCCCAAAAGTTCTGGGACACTGTAAAGTCCATGGAGAATAAGAACACCTCCTCCCAGCTGCCCACAGCACTGAGGATAGGAAACACTGTCACCACCTATAAATATACGATAATCGATAGTTTCAATAAGCATTTTTCCACGGCTGGCCATGCTTTCCACCTGGCTACCCCTACTCCGGCCAACATCTCTGCACCTCCTGCAGCAACTTTCCCAAGCCCCCTGCTTCTCCTTCACCCAAATCCAGACAGCTGATGTTCTGAAAGAGCTGCAAAATCTGGATCCCTACAAATCAGCTAGGCTAGACAATCTGGACCCTCTCTTTCTAAGATTATCCGCCGAAATTGTTGCAACCCCTATTACTTGCCGATTCTACCTCTCTTCCATATCGTCTGAGATCCCCAAAGATTGGAAAGCTGCCGTGGTCATCCCCCTCTTCAAAGGGGGAGACAATCTAGACCCAAACTGTGACAAACCTATATCCATCCTGCCCTGCCTTTCTAAAATCTTCGAAAGCCAAGTTAACAAACAGATCACCGACCGTTTCGAAATCCCACTGTACCTTCTCCACTATGCAATCTGGTTTCTGAGCTGGTCATGGGTGCACCTCAGCCACGCTCAAGGTCCTAAAGGATATCATAACCGCCATCGATAAAAAACAGTACTGTGCAGCTGTCTTCATCGACCTGGCCAAGGCTTTCGACTGTCAATCACCGCATTCTTATCGGCAGACTCAATAGCCTTAATAGCCTCACCAACTACTTCTCAGATTGAGGTCAGTGTGTCAAATCGGAGGGCCTGTTGTCCGGACCTCTGGCAGTCTCTATGGGGGTGCCACAGGATTCAATTCTCGGGCCGACTCTTTTCTCTGTGTATATCAATGATGTCACTCTTGCTGCTGGTGATTCTCTGATCTACCTCTATACAGACGACACCATTCTGTATATATCTGGCCCTTCTTTGGACACTGTGCTAACAAATCTCCAAACGAGCTTCAACGCCATACAACACTCCTTCCATGGCCTCCAACTGCTCTTAAATGCAAGTTCAACTAAGCGCATGCATTTCAACCGATTGCTGCCTGCACCCTCCCGTGGGACTTGTATCACTATTCTGGACTGTTCTGACTTAGAATATGTGGACAACTACAAATACCTAGGTGTCTGGTTAGACTGTAAACTTTCCTTCCACACTCACATTAAGCATCTCCAATCCAAAATGAAATCTAGAACCGGCTTCCTATTTCGCAAAAAAGCCTCCTTCATTCATGCTGCCAAACATACCCTCATAAAACTGACTATCCTACCGATCCTTGACTTCGTCGATGTCATTTACAAAATAGCCTCCAACACTCTACTCAGCAAATTGGATGTAGTCTATCATAGTGCCATCCGTTTTGTCACCAAAGCCCCATATACTACCCACCACTGCGACCTGTATGCTCTCGTTGGCTGGCCCTCACTACATATTCGTCGCCAAACCCACTGG